>NW_026858388.1:0-142500 GCF_026571515.1 Ruditapes philippinarum | reverse complement strand
AATACAATTATGAATACAAGCAACGTTGAAGGTCATTCAATCTTCTATTTTGTATCAGATGGATTTTTCTCTCGAATTTAGAGATACTGTGAGAGACGGAAATAATTTATATATAAATGATGGATAAATGAAAAAGAATACTTTTTAGTGTCATTTCTGAATATCTAATGTCTTTATAATAGTTTTAATAAAATCATAATTCAAAATGATATACGTAATGATGGCGATACTTGACAAAATTATATATGTATTAAAATTAATGACAATGACATTTTTACATTGTAATATTTAGATAAAAATCAACCGTAAGTCTATTATATTTTTATGATTCTTTTTCAAAAATTGATGTTCTTTACCTTTTCGCGTTTTATTATTATTGCATGGGGATTTGTTATATTAGCGATCAGTTTATAAAAGAATCAACGAAAATAGAAAGTTTCTACTTTAAATAAGTATTTGCTAACATTATGTTTTAATCATATATCTTGTTTTGATAATTCAATTTGTTCACTATTGAAAAATCCACGGATACAATCCCAAAACACGTTTACAATCTATATAGTTATTATTTAAAATGATAAGCAATATATCATGGGTTGTTTCCCTTTGACGAATGTCTTACATAATAACCTTTCTATCATAATAAAAGTAAACCAATTTATATTACTGACAATGTATCATGGAATGATTTCCTATGATGAAATGCTTAACATATTTACCTTTATATCAGAGAGTAATGTTAAAGTATGACGATATAATAAAAGTAAACCAATTGACATTACCGAAAATGTATCATGGAATGTTTTCCTATGACGAAATGCTTTACTTTACCTTAATATCCGAGAGCAATGTCAAAGTATGACAATATAATTTAAGACTTCGCTTTATACTCGTGTACTTTCTTTTCTGGGTAGATAACAGATTTACAAACAGAAATGAAAATTGCCTAGTCGTTTTAAAAGTGCACTACTTCCGTATAGACAACACTAATAAGGAGAGCAATCAAAGAAATAGACATGATCTATAAAACTTACAGCAATCAAGTAGTGACGGTTATTGATGAACAGAAATGTTGGCCCAGACGTAATCAAAGTACACTTGTTCTATAACATTGAATATTTTACACTTATATGATAGGCATTCGAAGGCTTGTGCATAACATTTATAAGTAATGAATAATTAAATATCCTTAATCAGGCATTATTGATAATTTTAGTATTCCATTTATCATCAATTAAGAAACACATTTGATATTATTAATAATGTAACGGGGAATCTTGAGTATTGTATTCTTATCTTTTTTAATAAGATATAGGGGATCTAATATTGTAAGTATCTGAATACATTAAATATATAAGAAGAGGAGCAAATGCATATGATTTTGTCTTCACATGATAGGTGTACAGACAAGAAACCTAAAACATGTACAAGTTTACTTAAGTTATTTTAAAAAGTGAAGTGCCTAAAGTTATGAAATTGTTTCCTTTGTAGAAATGTATTAAAACAATTTCTAGATGTCAAAAAATAATGTCTCGTTTCATAGCGAGAGAAAATACAATTATTGCTTCGTCTAAATTATTCCATATCCCTGGGAGAGAAAAAAAAATTGCATTCAGAAATGTGACCTCGTTACAATTAGAATGCAATATTCCAACAAAGCAGTGAAGCTATAACGATAATGGGTAACGTCTTTTTAAAGATATACAGGCATATTTAAGTACTGTACAGAGTACAATTGCATTTCATATAAAGTTCACTTATATTGATAAGCTAATAATAATAATTTTTTATGTCTTTGTTTTTTGCAAATTTTGTTTTCTATGACAATTGTTTTTGAATTCATAATACACATCCGGGGATGCTTCTTAATTCAACCGTAAGCTACTTTCATTTTTAGATGTTGAATACTGCTTATTAGCCGGTATGAGGTGGCTTATGCGGTAGCTTGAAATTTTCATTCCTTAAATAAGCGCAATCAAACCGTGTCAGCATTTTTTAGTACTTTTTTCAGATTAAGACGTTAAAAAGAGATTCCGTTTGCCTCTATTCTATTGCATATTTAACCAACAATAATTTTCTTAGATTTCAGTTGATAACTGGTGTCCTAACTAAGGGAACTTTCATTGGAGGGCTCATTTACAATCGGTTTATTTTCTTAAATTTAATTAATATTTGTAGGTATTAGACTTGTAACAATTTTACCTCAACATAAAAACAATTGTTTCATTGATGCCATTTTTAGGGGAATTGGTGGTTAAACGTCCTTTTCAATAAAAATAACAGGTAAATTGGCAGGTATTTACAGTAATATATACGATGTTTATCCGTATTCCTTACAACCAGTATTATTTACATTATTTCAACCATTCAATTTTCCAGGCATTGCTTTTCCTTTCCAATTCAATGTTCAGTTTGCTAACAAAATATATTGAAATAGCTTTAATATGTTTAATATGTCTCTAAAATATCCTTAATCATAATAAATATTTTGACATTAGTCATTTAAGAGTCTAATTCTCCGCGTTAATAACATTAAAGAACTTATTTATGTCTCGTACATGACTAGATAATACTCAGAATGTTTCTTTTACTTTAATTTATATTTTGCATCATTCAATTGATATTGAAGTTGCAGACATTTCATTAAAGAATCCGCATGAAAATTGGTATTTTATCATTTTAAAAAGTACTTGTTCAAAATATCCATGGGAAAATTCTGTTTCATATACAATGTATATTCGTTTTTAGATTCAACTGTTTTGTTTTCTGGTTTTACACCGGTTTTAATACCTTATTTTATAATATTGCGGCAGTGAATCCAACTATTGGGCTTCTGTAGATATCTAACCAATTTTCCTGAAAGTGACAGAACAAAAATATGATGGTGCTATTTTAAGTATGTATTTAGAAATGGTTATGTGCATGTATCATTCGCTCAAAAGGAAACATACTGGTATACATGTATTTCCTTCATACAGGCATTTAAAAAATTAATTATGCTTTTTTTTTAATTCAAACAAACAAAAATTGTAAACTGCAAGTAGCAGAAATAGCTTTATATACTTCAATTAATGAAAGAGCAATTGATTTTAATCTCACTTAACCTAAGGGTTTCTTATGACTAATATTCAAACCAGTTGTAACATAATTTTTAGTGTTATCATTATGTGCTGTATATAGAACACTGAGATAGCCGACATATGTGTGTAATAGTGGACAGTAGAATGTTTATGACCATGTACAGCCAGAAATAAAACCAATTCAATACAATTACACCCGGTTGATATCTTTAAGAATTTCTGAACAGTCTTTCAAAAGCATTTAGTCAGAATTAATCTCTTTATAACACTTCCTTCTTTCAAAATATTGCTTGAAAAGAGACACAAGTCGGTTATTATTTGGACTCCTGCACAGCTTTATAAATCGTATTTGACCCGGCATAAAACATTACAATGTTTAATCATATATCAAATATTTCAACTTTTAAGATCCTTGAAATCATTTTGATAATCTAATGAAACGGTTTGTAGAGGACTGAATTTAATCATGTTTTTGTCGTATCTATCTTTCTAATAATCCCTATCAAAACAGATTTGTCTCAAAACAAGAATTGTTATTGCAATTATTCAGAAAGATAAATATAAAATGTGTTACATCATAATAATAATAAAGAATGATGTTTATGTTCAAACATTTCAAATATTTCACATTTATTTGTGTATTATTTAACTTTATAATTTATATAGATTGGTATATAATCTAAAGATATATGACAACAAAGTGTTACTTTGTGCCAGTTACCAATTTTTGGACAAAGGAAAAGATATTTTCTTATTTTATCGTTGCATGTTTTAGCAGAAGGAACTGCAATTAACACGTTTTTTATATCTGTCGGCCGGTATCGGTACCAACATGCAGAAAAGCCATTAACCATTGGCTTCTAATAATAGACAAATTAAGCTACACGCTTTGTCACGTTGATTTGTTTCCAGGAATCAATGTGATCTCCCCAGTCACATGGTCCCGCCATTTTGTGTGTCCACATTTAGTCCCAATTGACAGTTTTCAATAATGTAACTCGGGTTAATTACGACATAATAGAAGAAGATATCAAAATTGCTATCAATAGTGTCATTACTTCAATTTACACGAACGAACCCGGGCGAATTGTTTCTACGTACAAGATCTCTTGTCCGAAGAATACGGGAAAAGTTGAGTTATTGTTACTTTTGGTTCATTTTTTGTTAAGTCAGATTTAGTTGAAAATTCCAAATCATTTCAATATAATTCATCATTCCAGTACTGTCCGGTGGAAAGGCTTAATCAACCGAGCAATATTTTTCAGTTTTGCCGTTAGGAATTGTGTTCTTCTCTATTTAATTTTATCTTTCACTTGCGACGTACGCTTACTGCTCAGTATGCTAGCAGTACTTCAGACAGATAATATATCAACTATTTATTCTCCTCCATGTATCTAACTTAGAGCCATTCATGCTTAGTTCTAAAGATTCTGTTTCAGTTTTAACTCTGAAGTCAATAAAACAAATTCTAAACATATTGTTCAAGCACAAGTTTCTGTTTCAAACTAAAATTTTGTTAGATAAAATAGAAACTGCCACCAAACATGTTACATGTTTGCCTCAACATACAGAATTGATTAAATGTCAACTTGTCCTGTAAATGTATGTTTTGAGTGCTTCATACAAGAATAGCTTACCCCTACCTAAACAAAAATGTCACCTTTAGGAGCAAAAAAGTAAAAAATACAAATAGTAATAATAGAAGTATAAATAATATGATGTGTTTCTGATGTATTGTTTAGATTCACAATTGAACAAATTACAGCAACTTTTTATTGATATTTGATACCTAGGGTCATTGAAAATGATTGAAAGTCGACTTCCTGCTAAAATACGTATATTACAACGGCCATCTTGGATTTCGGAGTTTCCCGGAAGGAAACTTTTTGAAACTTTTCGATTTAGAATCTACAGGCTACATTCTTTCAGAAAGTAAAAGTTTCAATTCTGTGCAAATTTTGTTCGGGTTAACAATTTGGAAGAAGGGTGATCCCTTGACACAAAGTACATGCCAATTGCAGTCTCGGTTTGATTAAGCCACTAACCTCTTCGTGAAATACCCTCATCATTGCCTACAATCAGTTATATCGCATTGTGTAAATTATCTAGCGATAAATCTGATATATTCGTCTAATTAAAACACTGTACGTCATTGTGTTGATACGTTTACAGGTATTTAGTGAATGTGATGATACATTGACCTTTCTGTAGGCGATGTCTGAAAAGAAATTTGTTGAAACTAGAGATTTCTGAAGATGGTGTTATCTACGGACAACAATACAATCAGGGCTAGTGGACAGTTGAATATATATATTAATGGTGGTCATATTTCAGTACAAACAATAAGCGTGTGGTCAAACATGACATGTACAGACAATCTGAATGAACCTGTCCAGTGGTACTCCTGGAATCGACAGAGAAACACACAGCAGAAAAAAAAAACGTACCAAAGATATTTATCATAAATGTTCATTGCGCTTTTTTAGGGGGCTTTTGTTTTATTTTTATTGATGTTGTTTTTTGTTGTTGTTGTTTTTGTTCCTGTTGCTTGTGGTTGTTTATGATGTTTTTTTATGTTAAATAGAATTGTATGACGCTTTTTGTGTCTATTCATCTTAAAATCAAAAGCAAACATTTCAGCTTCAATAGAAAAAGTAGTGAATAAATGTATTATCGTTTATTTTAACATGATAACTTCCAGAGTTGTTGTATATTAATGTCAACATTATTTATTGCAAATTAAAAGCTTATTTCTATTTCATTTTTTTTTTTTTTAATTTTATTTATTTATTTTGTTTTTGACATACAAAATTTAAAGATTTACATAAATCCTAATAAACACTTTTCAAAATATACGTTTGAAGCAAACGTGCTCCAATCTATCCATAATGAGAATTTATTTACATTAAAAATGAAAGGTCAAGATTAACTGATCATGTCCGACTTGATTTCGCTTAAATATTGGACGCATGAATAGCACACCTTTTCAATTTCACTTAAGAAATCAAAAAGCCTAAAAACATACATTTGAAATGGTTGCATAGAACAAGTGAAGCACTAAACTCTTGAAAAACCGTAAAGGATATTTGGAATTGAATTGAATACTTATTTGTGCTATTCTTGTCCAATTGAGTGAAAAGCGTTGCAACGCTATTATTCTGAAAGAATGGAATAAGGAAATGATCTGAAAATTTGCAGACTTATTAATAATGACTTATATAATACTGATTGGCGAATAAATAATAATGACGAATGTTTAGGGAAAATAATAAAACTTAATTATGAAAGACTTTTCCACTCTATATTATCACTAGAATGTAACCGTTGAATTAAATTAAAACGATATTCTGTAAACCATTTTGATTATCGGTAGTTAAATTGATATTTAAGTGCAAAGCAATTCTGGCGAAATGTAATTTTGACATTTTCTTGTACACTCAACATTAATACTTCACTTAGAACATTATGTCACCGTTAGCATTTTGGTAGGTAACTAATAATAAATGATATGTGCGTATTATGTCCAATTTGGTGCAACTAGTTTTGGAACTAGAATTTTTCTCATTTGAATATATTTATATTGAACGTCAACAGAATAAACTGTTTTGGAACAAATTACATGTATTTAAATTAGATTGACTATGTTTATTGTTTAGCAATGGTTTCATGCATGTGCCATTCGCTCTTAAGGGTTATACAACAAAAAGATCGTTCATACAGACATAGAGGAAATAGTCTTTTTTTAAATCAAACAATAAATTTGTGAAGTTATGGCAGCAATATAAAGGTTTATAATGATAACGTTTTCTTTGTTTCTTCTTTTTTTGTTGATAGACCATGCGCTACCGAACCACATTGCTGCTCTATTTTGTTGTTGTTAGATGTTACGCTATCAACAACACGTCCATGGAGTCATTTATTATTGAAACAGTACAAGACCTGTGCCCCGGTGCAAATATTTGCAGAGGTAACCGGACAGTTACAACGCAAGCGTTCACCTCGACATTGCCATGTTGCTCGGGTAAGACCGTAGAAAACATTATGTTTACTGCATTAAAAAAAGTTTTTTGGCTCTTATTGATGAAAGAGTTTTAAATGAAGCTAAAATGAAAACTAAAGACTATCCTGTAGTATGCAACAGACAAAATGTAAGTATCTTGCCAAATAAGTTAATCAGTAAAACGTTTAATAAACAGTATCATTGAAACAATCTCTTCAGAGGTATAATTATATTCTTAAAGATAGGCTATGAAAACATATATAAGTTTGATATGGTAAGATATTTAAGTTAATTTGAAAATAAGGCCACAAATGTGTACGTTAATCAATGCCAGGAAATCTTTAAGCATTCTGGAGAAATTAACAGCTAATTGAAAAAAAATTGTATTATTTGTGTTTGTTTCAGATTGGACATTGCAGACCCGTTCATTGTCCATCTGGGCAAGTACGTGTTAAATCTGGCATGTGTCGCTATGGTATAACCAAGAATACACCGTTTTCCTGAACCTGACAACAGCTATTAATATATCAGATATTTTTAAACTTGATCGAGGCAGCTCGCAAAACTACTTGCCTCCGTTCAGAATATGAATTTGGACAGATGCCGCCTTTGGATCGTTCTATTAGTACTTGTTCATATATTTGTCCCGTTCAGATTTGAAAAAATTTGTCAGAACTTTGACATTTTCTTTTGATGCATTTTCTTAACTGTTACTGTTTGTGCCCTACGGGTTTCCTGTCCCATTCCTTGAAGAGGGTAACTTTCCCCGACCCTTTTTATATATGTTTTCAAACTTCCTTCTAAACCATGCCGTAACCATTGTGACTTGTTCACTTCAAGATACAAAGGTACCTTAATTGATGTCTGCTCATATAAGAGAAAGTTGCTCCTTGTTTAGCAAAAAGAATTTCTTGTTATTTCAAAACTCATTTCACTATACAACGATAGTGGGTTATTTTAACTTGCTACAATCCAAAATCATTCAGCAGTTGACTCTTCTGAAGATTTTAAAAGAGATTTTTATTTTGATATCTGATGACCCTTAAAGGAGCCAGTATGTATATATACACAAAGCTTGGAGAAAATCTGAACTGTAGCTTAAGAGGAAAAGACCAATGTTGAGGCAAAACGACTGACGCTTGTGCCCCCAAACCCACACCTACTATTCCACAACATTCATAGTTGAACCTGAGATTAAGTAAGTGTCACTTTACATGGATTGTTTCGTACGATGTACTAAATGGGTACCTATATTGTTATCAATCGTGTCAGATTTGAGTGTATTTCAGGTATAAAAGTGGAAAGAAATACAGTTACAGGTATGGTTATGTTTGCGTTTTATTATGCATTATAATAAATAATACGATTATGTTTAATCTTCAATTGTAACTAGATTAAATGTGTGTTGAACAAAACAATGGTCGACTTTGCTATAATGCATGAGCATCTTGCCAGTATTAGGAATACTTGTCAATGTATTTGTCAAAATATTGGTGCTAAATGTACTCATTTCTTCGCTTCGTCTATAAATGGCTTTAAAACACATGTTATTAAAGTGATGTCTGAATTAATCGATTTTTAACCATCGTTATTTTGTAGTCCTTTATTCTCTAAAAACACATAAGGAAAATTCAAAAACAAGTAATATTAAGGCATATTATTTATATTCAGGAATGGACCGGACGTCGTGAATGTTTCTGCACGTTATTGTTGCGCATAAATCAAGAACTTACACGGAATGTTCTGTAATGCTTGTAATTTAATGAGCTTATTGTTTCTGTAAAATAATTGTATTATACACCTGAAAATAATATTGGACAACAACGGTTTTAACATTGTTTTTTATCTGAAATTGTAATGTTATTGAAATAAGTAATGAAAATAAAATTGCTGCGCGCACTTGATTTGTTTTATTATTGCTTCTGCAAAATTGTGCTAAAACCTCTAAAATATCTGTCGGCTTAGAAAAATAATTATGATACAAAATATGTTGTTAAAATAGTATTAATCATGAAACATCACATACTGTAATACCATATTATACCTCGGGTGTTACGAACTTAAAGCATACCTAGTGCTTAAAACCACCCCAACTGCTGGAGCTAAAATATGTATATCTCCAGTTATTTGAAACCATTTAGTCTCATCTTTCGATCACGCAGGGATAAACGGTGGCTGCAATTCTGGTTTCAACTCTCAGTCACAAGAGGGGTTTAATCGGAGGGAAAAAAAATTGTATATATTTACACAGCATGACGAAATTAATAATTCTCAAGAACATTCTCAAAAAACGATACAAAAGAAAAAGAAGGAAAATTTTATTGTTTTATATCTAAAGTTTTGCAGCGTTTTATTTTTAGTATTTTTCCGTAAAACAACCTATCAGCAGTTGTACATTAAATCAAATATAATCTATTGACGACGGAAATGTAGCATGTTTAATTTCCAGTGAAAAATATGATCCTTTATTTCCAATTTATTTCTTCGACAATGATAAAATACACGATGTACTTGAATGATTTGTATCATTTAAAACATCATAATATCCTTATATCAACAAACTGCACACAATGTTATTTAGTATTATAAAAGTTATTTAAACAGCTAGTTGATGATTGAAACAATAAAATTCTATTTTAATAGTAACTATAAAAGTTTTAAAATACAGCTTAGATAAGAAATGTCTGAATTAGTTGTGCACTCACATTCGCATTTTGAAATTATTGGTACCATAAAACCACGTAAAGAAAATTCAGAAACAATTGATCTTCACCTTAAAGCAGTAACAGGTTAACTTATGTTAAATTTGATAGGGTTTAACCCGTTATTGCACTATTGAGGTGTAATGTGTAAGCAGATGATGTATATTCTAAATTGTCAAGAAAATTACTTTTAAAAATTTACCTATAAATTATTTGTCTGGACAAGTGTCATTGTGTTATGTTCAGAAAGACGTTGAACTATCTTGAAATAATGTGAACTGAAACGTTCCCATCTCATACATTTTATTTCATTCAAATAATTTTTAATTATATAGGTATGAAACATTGAATACAATGAACGTGGGAATAAAGATTTGAAAAAAAATCGGGGGAAAATTGGAAAAGGTTTGGAAAAGAATTGAAATGTTAAGAACGTTTGGAAAAATAAAATCTCCTGAGAGATTTTTTGTTTTGTTTAATTGTGTTTTACGTCCCATCGACACAGAATAGGTCATATGGCAACGTTCCAGCTTTACTTGTGGGGGAAGACCTCAGGTGCCTTTTCGTGCATTATTTTAGGCACGAACTGGCGCCTGAGTAGAACCACCGGCGTTCCTTAAGCTAGCTGGAAAGCTTCCTCACGTGAAAGAATCCAAAGTCCCTTTCGGGCTTCGAACCCCACAGCAGCGATGAGGTGCAAGTAGTTTGAAGTAAACGACCTTAACCTAATAATATAAATTTTATCGTCTCTTGTCAAAATAAATCCCGCAGTAGCAACATCATCCCCCGCCATGTTTGTTAAGCAGTTGACATTTTAAAAGATCACTTAACACTTTATCGCAACGACAAAGACATGTACTGCAAATCATATATTGCACTTTTTTGGCATCAGTTTATTATGAATTACATTTTTAAACTTTAATCTTGTTTTCATATGCATTGGCAACATGGGATCATATTAAAAATTATTTTTTCTTGACATAAAATAGATAAATGTGTTATTTATGATGTGATTACTTTTTCATTATTAGATAAAAGTAGATTAATTTCTGAACAACAGCGTTTTTCACAAAATAAAAATGTGTTATCATATTTATATCTCTGTGAAGCCATTTTCAGCTTGTGTCTTATTTAGTTTACTATTTCATAAATAAAAATATACTTGCAGATATGCAAGTATTTAAGTTATTTCAAAACAAAACAAATTTAAATTATACGCCTTATGATCTAATACGTTTTATATTCAATTTGATAAATATTAAATTATGGAGACGTCTTAAATTTTTTGATTTATGAACAAAATTTGAGCCGTGCTATGACAAAACCAACATAGTTCGTTTGTGGCCAGCATGGATCCAGACCAGCCTGCGCATCCGTGCAGTCTGATCAGGATCCATGCTGTTCGCCTACAAACCCTATCACAGGAAGAGATACTGATAGCGAACAGCATGGATCCTGATTACACTGATTTCCAATACAATCATGCAAAAACAGCCTATACACGTGTTAACTTTTCTTAGGTATGTCTATGATTGTCTGCGGATAAACAAAAACATAAAAATGATTTCAAAATAAAATTGAATTACACACCTTATATTCCTGATAATTAAATGATTTTACAATTCTTTAATTAAATGACAGAATCTTTTATCAACAATATCTCATTTTCCCTTTTATGTTCAATAAAACTGTACCTATTCAGCCTGTAATACTATTTACTCAGAATTTATATCTTGATAAATTAGCAGAACAACATTGTTAATCAAGAATGTCTCGATTTTGCATTAAGGTTCAATAAAATTAACCATGCACAACCTGCTAAGGCAAGTCTCTGATTGTCTGCTGATTTAAAAAACAACAACATTAAAATGCGTCAGGTAAAAAACATTAAAACATGTGTCAGGTATCAGTTTGAGTTGCATAATTGTATCAGTCAGTCAAGCTCATTCGAAAGATATGACCATTTATTTTTCTCCATTATGCATATAATGGTATCATTGTCCTCCCGTGCATCAATACAGTATCATCACAAAAATAGACATGCATACATATTTAGTATCATTCAATGAATTATTGAAGTCACATTTTGGTTGCTGATAACATTTAAGGCCATGAATGTTGACATGTCCGGGGTCCGTACCCTCAGTGCCTGAAAGAGCGGATGGTCCGGACCCTACTTAAGTCATATATACATGCATGCTTTCAAAAATCAAAATAAAAGACCATTATAGGCTTCATGTTCTTAAAAGTAAATATCTGGAAAAAAGTGATCTCTCAGAAGCATTAAAAACAACAAAATTACATAAAAACTGCAGACTGAGTCTGTACCTGAGGGATAATGAAAGAGTGCAACAGTAAAATGATTTTGATAAATATATAACTCTAAAGGCATCCTCAATTATTTGATTTTATATAAAGGAAGGACTTTTTTATTAACAATGTCTTAATTTCAATATTCAATGAATCCATCTTTTTTTCATTTACTGGGTTTAAAGTCAAACAAACACAGTATAGGTCATATATCCCCTTTTCATTTTTACTGGAGTAATAAGACCTCAGTTGTCCTTTGGTACATTAATAAAGTATATAGCTGGTTAGCTTTCTCATATAAAGAATGAAACTTCTATGTACTGCCACTGCCGACAGTACCATATAAGACTGGCCTAGGGCTGTCTTTGTGATAATAACTCAATTTTTAAAATGAATGAGATAATTCGTTCTCTTGTCCAGACCAATTATTCATAGGTAAATTGACTTTAGTAATTTTAGACAGAAATTTTCAGACAATTTTTAACGTCATACATTCCCTTGAGCATTGCTTGTCCTGTTGTTTACCATTATAAACAAATGCAAATTTTTGTGCATAAAATAAAGTCATATATATTTATCATCTGATTTCATCCTGTGCACTAATTGACAATCAACCGTTAAAAAATAAATTGGTAGCCTTTGATAGTTCAATATATATTCAAAAAGGGTACGGACAGGAAGTAGATAAGCTCTTCCTAAACAAAAAGGTCACATTTAGGAGCAAAAAAGTAAAAAATACAAATAATAATAATAGAAGTATAAATAGTATGTGTTTGTGATGTATTGTTTAGGTTCACAATTGAACAAATTACAACAACTTTTAATTGATAGTTGATACCCAGGGTCATTGAAAATGATTGAAAGTCGACTACCTGTTAAAAACGTATATCATAACGGCCATCTTGGATTTCGAAGTTTTCCGGCAGGATACTTTTAGATAGAATCTACATGTAACAATCTTGCACAAAATATAAGTTTCAATTATGTGCAAATTTTGTCCGGGTTAACAATTTGGAAGAAGGATGATCAACACAAGGTACATGCCAATTGCAGACTCGGTTTGATTAAGCCTATTTTTTTCAGCAGACTGACCTCTTCGTGAAATACCCTCATTATTGCCCACAATCAGTTATATCGCATTGTGTAAATTATCTAGCGATAAATCTGATATATACGTCTAATTAAAGCACTGTAAGTCATTGTGTTGATACGTTTACAGGTATTTAGTGAATGTGATGGTAGCGTGACTTTTCTGTAGGCGATGTCTGAAAAGAATGTTATTGAAACTAGAGTTATTTCTGAAGATGGTGTTATCTATGGAAAACTATACAATCATGGCTATTGGACAGTTGTATATAATTTTATTAATGGTGGTCATATTTCAGTACAAACAAGTAGCAATTGGTCAAACATGACATGAAAAGACGATCTGAATGATCCTGTCCAGTCGCACTCCTGGAATGGACAGAGGAACACACAGCGGAAAATAAAACGTACCTAAGGTATTTATCATATTCATTGCTTGTGCTGTTTTTTAGTTTTGTTTGTTTGTTTATTGTGTTGTGTTTTTTTTCTCTCTGAAGAGCAATGTTTTACATGTTGCTATATTTTCATCATTTTTTGTTTGCTTTGTTTTCGTTTGTTTGTTTGTTTGTTTTGTTTTGTTGTTGTTTTATGTTATTGTTTTGTTTGTTTTGTTTTGTTGATGTAGCTGTTGTTTTTGTTGCTGTTGTTTGTGGTTGATTAAAATGTTATATGTTGTTTTATGGAACTTCATGGTGCTTTTTGCGGCTGTTCTTCTTAAAATTAAGAATAAATATTTAAGTTGCCAATATATTAAAATATTATATCGTTTATGTGATCATGATAACTTGATAACTTTCAAACTTGTTTTATATTGAACTTAACAAAAAGCTTATATTAATCTAATTTATTTTATTATTATTATTATTTTACGTACAAATTTATACAATTTTCATAAATCCTTATAAACCTAATAAACAGTTTTCAAAATATAAGTTTTTAGCAAACGCGCTCAATGTTATTCATTTTGAGAATTTATTTACATACAAAATGAAAGTTCAGTTAAACCATGTCTGACTTGATTTATTTTGCTTAGATATCGGACGTATGAATACTCGCATCTTTTCAATTTCACTTTAAAGGAGCTCCACTAAGTTATATATTTAATAATGTTTTATATATGAATGGTTGAAGAATCTATGAAAATGACAAATGTTTAGGGGAAAATATTAAAACTGACTTAAATATGAAAGACAATTCCACTCTTTATTATCTGATGAATTAAAAATAAAACAATATTTTGTAAACCACTTTGGTTATTGATAGTTAAATTGATTATAAAGTGCAAAGCAATTCTGACGAAATGTTATTTTCACACTTTCTTGTACACTCAACAATAATATTTTACATTATGTCACTGTTAGGATTTTGGTAGGCAACCAATAATAAATGATATGTGCGCATTATATCCGATTTGATGCGACTAGAGCTGGAATTAGAATGTTTCCCTTTTTAACACATGATATTTTTATTGGAAGTTCAGAACTTCAACAGAATAAACTGTTTCGGAAAAAACTATAATAATTATAATTACATTGAGTTTGAGATTGTTAAGCAATGATTTCATGGATGTGTCATTCACTCTTAATGATAATAAAAATAATATTTGTTTCATACATATATAGTAGAAATAGTCTTTTTTAAAAATCAAACAATAATTTTGTAAAGTTATGGCAGCAATATAAAGGTTATATAATGATAACGTTTTCTTTGTTTCTTCCTTTTTTGTTGATAGACCATGCGCTACCGAACCACATTGCTGCTCTATTTTGTTGTTGTTGTTAGATGTTACGCTATCAACAACACGTCCATGGAGTTATTAGTTATTGAAACAGTACAAGACCTGTGCCCGGGTGCAAATATTTGCAGAGGTAACCGGACAGTTACAACGCAAGAGTCCACCTCGGAATTGCCATGTTGCTCGGGTAAGACCGTAGAAAACACTCAATTATGTTAACTGCATAAGAAAGTATAAGTCTAACTGTAAATTTTATACAGTATAATTATTATAAATTATTTTTCGATCAAAGTGCCATGTCATTCATGATGTTGCAGTATTTGCTGAATACAGAAATATTTATAAGAAAAATTAAAAGTCGGGTTATTATGTAAAACATATCTCGAAAAATTGTATACACTCGGAAGCATTAATCACAACAAAATTACATGAAAAATGCAGACGCGGTTTGATTGAGTCTGTACATAAGGGATAAAAAATTCATTCTATTAATGAGATTTTTAGAAAATGATAAAATTTGGAAAATGTTGTAATCAAATTCATTGTTGTGTGTTAAGTATCAGAAATACGATTGCAAAAGTAAAGCTTAAGCTGAATACTGCTTAAGCCGGTGCTAGGGGCCTGGACAGTAGTTTGCACTTGGCAGTACGTCCAAGATCAGGCTCAGTCAAACCGAGCCTGCAACATTTTCAATTTTGCCGTGTTGGACTTTCTATAGGGATTCTTATTTTCTCTATATGAAAGTTATATAATGCTGCTCCATCAACAGGATCGAAAACATTTTAATTTTGTCCTACATAAAAATTACTTTTCAGAATGTTCCTGCACTCCTGATTGCCATGACAAAAATAACTGTTGTTTTCCTAATACGCACACAGACATTAGCATTGATAACAAAGAAATACATGTTGGGAACACCAAGCAAAGTTGCCTTTTTCCTGTTACCTATTTACACGCAGAAATATCTTTGTCTTTCTATCAGTCGTATGTTATGATAGACCATATCGCAAATGATGTTTCAGCAAAATATAAGTCTGACGTAAATATTTCTTGCGGCGATGTGACTGTTGCTCCTTGGGGGAGTTTGTACCCTGTTTACTCAGATGAAAAACAGAAGATATATAAGAACCTGGAATGTGCAATAGCAGATGGGGTGACTGACGGCGAAAAATGGAATGTAATAACGGTTTGCGGCGACTTTTATAAAGATGCAAGCAATTTTGTTATAGGTGTCGACTCTGATACAGTACCTGGTACATGTTTTGTAGAGTTTGAATATCGCGGCAATATTAAAGACCTTAATCCGTTGAAATGCTTTGATGATTTTATAAGTACGTGTCCGAATGATGATTTTGAAATTGTATCAGAATTAAACATGTCGAAAAGGGATATTGTCAACATGTGTGAAAGCGGATTCCTGTCGCCTTATAGTGTAGTGAAACAATACTCCAATGTGTTCTGTTACATATGTGGTGGAAATGCCATCATAATAGAACAATGTCTGGAAAATCAAAATGACAAGGATAATGCAGCTTCGGGTAGGGGTTTTTTGGCTCTTATTGATGAAAGAGTTTTGAATGAAGCAAAAATGAAAACTAAAGACTACCCTGAAGTATGCAACAGACAAAATGTAAGTATCTTGGCAAAATAGGTTAATCAGTAAAACGTTTAATAAACAGTATCATTGAAACAATCTCTTCAGAAGTATAATTATATTCTTAAAGATAGGCTATGTAAACATATGAAAGTTTGATATGATACTATATTTAAGTTAATTTGAAAATAAGGCCACAATTTGTACGTTAATTAATGCCAGGAAATCTTTAAGCATTCTGGAGAAATTAACAGCTAATTGAAAAAAAATTGTATTATTTGTGTTTGTTTCAGATTGGACATTGCAGACCCGTTCACTGTCCATCTGGGCAAGTGCATCTTAAATCTGGCATGTGTCGCTTCCCACACACACTATGGTATAACCAAGAATACACCGTTTTCCTGAACCTGACATCAACAACAGCTATAAATATATCAGATATTTTTAAATTTGATCGAGGCAGGTCGCAAAACTTCTTGCCTCCGTTCAGAATACCATGGCCAGATAAATGGTTCATTTTCTTGATATTGGCAGAGAAACATGTATTGAATGAGACGAGTGGATCGACATCTTTACTGTTGGGAATAAGATCAAACAAACAAACTGTAAAGCCTAAAGAATTCATACACTACATAAAAATATTTTCAAAGAGAAGTTGGTCACTTCCACAGAATAATGGTTCTACATTACTTTTCAACTCAAACATTGCACCTTATGCATTTGCAGACATAAAAGAACAACAAGATGACCATTTATTTGTTAACGGTGAAATCAGAAAAACACATTTTCCTTTAACCAGCCTGTATAGAAAAAGTCCGTTCTCTGGCGAAACTTATTCCATAACAAAAATTTACTTCTGGGGGGAACAAGCAAATGACACAAAAGGTTTGTATTTAAACCTTTTAAAGCCCCCAAAAATGCTTAAAATTAAAAAGAGAAAACCGTCACCCCCTTTGGGCGGCGGGGTTTGGGCAATTTTTTTAATAATAATCATATAAAAGAGGCCGGGGTTGGGGGAAAATCCCTTTGGGAAAAAATTCAGAAATAAAATTGAAAAATTAAATTTCCCCTCGGGCGTTAAAATAAAAATTTGGCCCCAGTTTGCCCCCCCTTTTTTTAAGGGAAAACCTTGCTTTTTCTTTTGAATGCCCAAAATGGGCCCCCTTTTTTTAAATATAGGGGTTTTAAAAATTTTTCTTTTTTCAAACCATGCCGAAACCCAAAATTGTGCCCGGGTTTTAAACTTCAAGATAAAAAAGGAAATTTTTAAAATTT
Source organism: Ruditapes philippinarum (assembly GCF_026571515.1). Lineage (NCBI taxonomy): Eukaryota > Metazoa > Mollusca > Bivalvia > Venerida > Veneridae > Ruditapes > Ruditapes philippinarum. The sequence goes on along the minus strand of NW_026858388.1, from coordinate 124,718 downwards.
GATGCCCTGTTTATATAAAAGAAATTTGGGCCCCTTTTTTTAAAGGCAAAAAAAAAATTTCCTTGTTCTTTAAAAGTCATTTTCACTAAAAAAAAACGATAGTGGGTTTTTAAAAAACTTGGGCCTCCCCTACCCAAAAATCTTTCCCAAAAGTTAAATTTCTTCTGAAGAATTTTTTTTAAATTTTTTTTTAAAATTTTTAAAACCTTTCGGGTTGTTCCAAAAAAGGAAACCCATTTGGGGGCAAAAAATGGGGTTTTCAAAATTGAAAAAAAAAGTTTGGGGGGGAATTTTGGAAAAAATAGTTTTAAAAAGGAAACAAAACCCAATGTTGAGGAAAAGAAAACCCCCGCCCACTTGAGCAAAAAACCCCCCACACTAAAACCCCCCCTAAAAAATTAGTTTAAAACGGGAAATCCCTAAAAAAACCCAAAAACCCCACCGGCAAAATTGAAAAGGGTTTGCAGGCCCCCGGTTTTGTTTGGGACCTTTAAAGGGAAACCGGTACGGGGAAGGGGGAAAAGTTCCCGGGCCCCAGGGGGCCCCCTAGCCCCCGGGCCTTAAAAAGCAGAACCCCCAAACATTTAAAACATGAAATAGTAAAATTTTGAATTTAGAAACATCAAGACAACATGCAAAGTTCAACCTGTGGTAAAAGTGAGTGATACTTTACATGGATCGTTACGTACGATTTACTACGTAAGCACCTTTATCGTTACCAATCGTTACAGATTTGAGTATATGTTAGGTACAAAAGTGGGAAGAAATAAAGTTACAGCTATGGGTATGTTTGCGTTTCATTATGTATTCTAATAAATAATACGATTATGTTTAATCTGCTTTTTGAATAACTTCAGATTTAAAGACTGTGTGGTGAACAAAACAATGGTCGACTTTGCTATAATGCATGAGCATCTTGCCAGAACTAGGAATACTTGTCAATGTATTTTGTCAAACTATTGGTGCTATCTGTACTCATTTCTGCGCTTCGTCTATAAATGGCTTTAATACACATCTTATGTAAGGGATGTCAGAATAAATTGATTGTTAATTATCGTTATTTTGTTGACCTTTATTCTCTTAAAACACATTAGGAAAATTCAAAAGCAAGTTATGTTAAGCATAGTATTTTTATCAGAAATGTTTTTTAAAAAAAAAATTTTTTCCTTTATTTTGTTTAACCTTTTGAGTTTAAAAGTTATTTGACGGAGTTATTTTGTACTTTTTCGCACTTATTTTTGACATAAATCCAAAAATTTTTGTAATGCTTTTTCCTTATTACTTTTGGACATTGAATTGGCGCACCCGAAAAAAAATAGAAAGACAAAAAACGTTTTAAAAACGTTTACCTAAAATTGTAATGTAATTAAAACCCCAGTAATCAAAAATAAAATTGCTACACGTATTTCGATTTTTTTTTTACTACTGTGGGGTTTCGCGAATCGTGCTGAAAATTTTTTTAAATATTTGCCGGCTTTACAAAACATTTTGGATACAAAATTGAGTTAAAATAATTACATAAAAATTTTAAAATAATTATAAACCATATTAATACCTGGGATGTTACGAACTAAAAGGGAAAACACTAGGGGTAAAACCCCCCCCCCCTCAATTTCGGATTTTAAGAAAAAACCCCCAAAAATTCAACCCACCCCTCCACTCGGATTTAAAAGATAAACTCCGTAATTCAAACCCCCTTTTTATTTAAATCTTTTATCAAACCTGCATTCTGGTTTTCAACAAAAAGGCAACCCCAAAGCCACAAGAAGGGTTTAAATCGGAGGAAAAAGAATTATGTTTACACATCAAGTCTCCAGAACATTCTCATAAAACGATACAAAAAGGAATATCTAAAATTTTGCTGCGTTTTAATTTAGTATATTTCCGTAAAGTTACCTTTCCGCCGTTGTACAATTAATCAAATATAATATATTGACGACGGAAATGCAGCATGTTTAATTTCCAGTGAAACATACGATACTTTATTTCCAATTTATTTCTTCGACAATGATGAATATTTTAAAAAAGTGAATTTTTTGTATCTTTAAAAACATCATTTATATTTTAATAATTTTAAAAAAAAAATACAAACAAAAAATCTTTGGTAAAAAGATTTAAAACGGCTAATTGAAAATGGAACAATAAAAGTCCATTTTAATAGTAACTATAGCAGACGTACTTTAATCTTTAAAAAGTTTTAAAATACAGCTTAGATAAGAAATGTCTGAATAAGTTGTGCACTCACCGTCGCAATTTTGAAATAATTGGTACCATTCAAACACGTAAAGAAAATTCAGAAACAATCGATCGTCACCTTAAAGTAGTAACAGGTTAACTTCTGTTAAATTTGATAGGATTTAACCCGTTACTGCGCTATGGAGGTGTAATGTGTAAGCAGATGAGGTATATTCTAAATTGTCAAGAAAATTACTTTTAAAAATTTATCTATGAATTATTTGTCTGGACAAGTGAACAGTTTTTTCTTCATTGTGTTATGTTTAGAAAGACGTTGAACTATCTCAAAATAATATGAAATGAAACGTTCCAATCTTATACATTCTATTTCATTCAAATAAATACTTTATGGTATATTTATGATACATTGTATACAAATGGTACCTTTTACGCAGGAAAAAATATTTGAAAATAAGAATTGGAAAAAAATATTTTGGTAAAATGTTTGAAAACGTTTGGTAAAACAAAAATCTCTTGCGAGCATTGAAAATAAAATCAAACTGTTGAAGATCGCAGACTTGGTTTTAATTAGGTTCTTTATTCTTTTAAGGGAAAGTCACCAACAAACCCTTAGCACTGACCTAAGCAAAATAAATCCTTAGGGCTAAATGTTGTTGCAAACTCAGGTCATTGTAAATTCATTGCTGATTAACGTTACCATACGACCAACCACCATCACATCCTCATCCTCATCACATTAACATAGTGTTCTTACGGCGACCTAAACTGGTATTGTTTCGGATAACGCCGTAGTTATTTATTTATTTATTTATTTTTGTTTAATTGTAATCAACTGTTTAATTGAACCTTAAAGGTTTCGACATGTTTTGACACACTCAGGACTCCTTTCATAACAAACAAAATAATATATCACAAAAAATATTAAGAAATCAAAACAAACACAATATCTTACACCGAAATCGCAAATATCTGACATTTTCTTAATATTCTCTCATATATGCATGATATGTTATATAATAGAAAATAAGAATATAATATTACTATCTAGTAAATAAAATGTTATCAGTGATGATGATAATTATATAAATGTTAAGGTCACTTGTCATAAAAAACAAAAACAAACCCGCATTGACATTATTAGCCCCCGCTATTTTTTGTAAAACAGTTTATCGCGACGCCAAAGACATACGTTCTGCAAATCATTTACTGCACTTTTTTGCGTCAGTTTCAAATGAATTACATTTTTAAATTTTAGTCTTGTTTTCATCTGCATTGGCCACATGGGATCATATTAAAATTTATTTTTTCTTAACATAAAATAGATGAGTGAGTATTCTATGGTGTGAGCATCTTTTCTTTATTAGATAAAAGAATATTAATTTCTGAACAAAAGCATTTTTCACATAATCAAACTATGTTTAGTATCATCAGACTGTGATCATATTGATATCTCTGTGAGGCCATTATCAGCTTGTGCCTTATTTTGTTTATTATTTCATAAATAAAAAGGAACGTGCAGATATGCAACCATTAAAATGATTTCAAGACAAAACAAATTTTAATTATACGCTCTATGGTCTTGTTATTTTGAAACTGATAAACATTTAACACGAAAGGAATCGTCAATTCTTAGATTTATGAACAAAATTTCTCATCAAAAACAGCTCAATGTTCAATACAATCATCCATATACAGCCTATACATCTAGGCGTGTCTATGAATGTCTGCGGATAAACAAAAGCGTAAAATGATTTCAATATACCCCTTATATTCCTGTTGGTTAAATATTTTTTATAAATATTTGATTTGAAGTCATTTTCAATTCTTTGATTAAATGACAATATTTCATCAACAATGTCTCAATTTCCCTTTAATGTTCTATAAAACTAAACATATTCAGCCTGAAATACCTTGATAAATATTCAACTTCGAATCTATAATATAGTTCATGATTTATTAACAAAACAACATTGTTTATCAAAACTGTCTCGCTTTTGCCTTACGGTTCAATAAAACCAACCATGCACAGCCTGCTTAGACATGTCTCTGATCTTTTTTGGAGCAACAACATACAAATGATTTCAAAACATCAAAACAAAACAACTTTATACACCTCATGTTCTTGAAAGTAAAATGATTTTGATAAATATATAACTCTAAAGGCAACCTTAATTTGTATTCTTTGATTTTATATAAAGGAAGGACTTTTTTATCAACAATGTCTTAATTTCAATATTCAATGAAACCATCTTTTTTTATTACCTGGGTTTAACGTCAAACAAACAGAGTATAGGTCATATGGCCCCTTTTCATTTTTCACTGGAGGAAGAAGACCTCAGGTGTCCTTTGGTACATTATTTCAGTATATAGCTGGTTAGCTTTCTCAAATGAAGAATGAAACTTCTATGTACTGCCACTGCCGACAGTACCATATAAGACTGGCCTAGGACTGTCTTTGTGATAATAACTCAATTTTTAAAACGAATGAGATAATTCGTTCTCTTGTCCAGACCAATTATTCATTGGTAAATCGACTTTAGTAATTTTAGACAGAAAGTTTCAGACAATATTTAATTTCATGCATTCCCTTGAGCATTGCTTTTACCATTATAAACAAATGCAAATTCTTGTACATAAAATAAGGTCATATATCTATCATCTGATTTCATCCTGTGTACTTATTGACAAATAACCGTTAAAAAATACATTGGAAGCACTTGATAGTTCAATATATATGGACAGGAAATAGAAACAAAACTTATAACTATGTCATTCTTTGTGTTTACCATTTTAAATGATAACAGATATCACATGCTTATATACTTTCTAATTATAACAAATATGTCATGCTTGGCAGATGCTGATTCTTTATGTGTTAAAAGTTACAAAAAGACAATGTAATTTAAATTAATTTACCAAACAGACTTTTTGAGCTGATAAAAAAACAAATTGAATGTACATTAATATACTTATTAAATGATTCATTTATTTACATAAAGGCTAATTGAATTGATTTTAATTCTAATTTTAATAATCACAATTGTAAATTGTTTTTGATTGACTTCTTGATATGCATATCTCAAATATTTTAATATCATCATAAATTTTACGAAATTAAAAAAGAATTTTGAATTTTTTATCATTGTGTATATAAGGATGTTCATTAAGTTATTAATTGTTTTCTCCTTTTTAATTGTAATACATATGGTTAGAATATACAACTGCAAACAGAGATAGTCTAAATATCTATGGCCCTTTGTTATTTCCCTGTACTTTAAACATACAACATCCAATTGGTTGAAGTCAGAGTACATTATTAGTATTATATTACAATTTAATTTCCTGTAACTTATTTCATTGTCGTATTCTTCCGCCACTTATTCAATTATGCATCAGTAACAAAAATACTCTGCTAACCTTAAACAATGATAGTTTGTCTTTATCAAACAATAAGTGAATTCTACTTAATTATCTACACACACTATCAGGTATACAGTTAATATGTCAAATCAAATGTTACTTTATCCCTGTTGACAATATGACTTTTAGCTGAAATCGCAAAAAAGCCCTACGTTAGAATAACATGACACTTGTATTTCTGATATAATATCCTTTTGCAATGTTTCAATAATAATCTGTGCCCTGTCCTACTTTTTTGGTGTCTGATGGGCTCCTTGCCGGTTGTCCTGTATTGTTGGATCCTGTGGGGATGGCGTTTCATTTTGACAGCCGGCCCTTCAAAATTGGTGAGTCTTGGTTTTTCATTGATTGTTTAATATAAAATATTTATCTGAAGGAAATATTCTTTTTGCAATAATCGGAAAAAACAACAGGTGGTTTGTGATATAAGACTTGAAAGTTGCCGTGGAATCATTGGTTTTAAGATAGTTAAAAGTGAAACATTCTTTGTGTCTTGGATTTAATACATACTGAGCCAGAGCTATCGGAAAGTGAATGATGTTGCACTTATTTTTGTTGAGTCACATCAATTAAACCGAGTCTGAATTTTCAAAACCATCCAAGACAAGAAAAAATTAAAACCTGTTTTACTAGGCCTATAGAATAGATAACATTTACCATTGTATTATAATAAATTAATCTAAAAAAGGAGCATAAACACAAGTGTTTCAAATCAGACCTTCAGTGAAATTATGTGTATTTGTGTGTATGTGTAGATTGAAAAAAAAACAACTGCAGAATGGTTCATGGGGCGGTGACCATGGCAACATTTAACACGACAATTACATGTCATTCCATGAAGTTATGAGGCCCCAAAGAAAAAGATTAAGTATGTGTGTGTCTTCCATACAAAAACAACGGCTTGAACAAAAAATAAGGATCAGACATTATTACGCCTGCATATTACAAACAGATGACAAAAGACAGACAAAATATCGATAGGATGGTTAAACCTTTTTCAATATGGACATATTGCATCATGTTATAAGAAAAAGATTAAAAGAAGAAACTAAAATTATCAAAACCCAAAACTGATTGAACGCCACCCTTCCTTGATGATCTTGTTCATAATTGTTGCCATGCTGGGAAACACTTTAGGATTGTAGATAAAATTTCTATGATTGAGTGTATTGGGCGACATTTTGCGACCTGTTTCCTGAACACAAACAAATCGTATTAAAGAGAAAAACCTGAATCTCTTAAATATAGCAAACAGAACGGGCTTAAACGGGTTACAGGCTTATTTTGGTTAAAACTTTTCTGGAGAGGTTGTTGTTGTGTTTGTTTGTTTTTTTTGTTTTGTTTTGTTTTTCGCGGTGTATTTTTTCTTCTTTTCTTTGCACAAGCTATTTTACATTTTCACGGCATATACAGTTATGTAACGGTCAAATTAGCATTGCTTTCTTTGTCTAGATAAATCAATTGTAAGAAAATCTGATATGACTATAACATAACAATTCCAGACGAAAATAATTGATACAATGTCCGAAGAATGTTTCTAAACTGAAAGGATAGCCTCTAGACAACAGGACTGATAAATTACTATGTCATCAACTACATAATTATAATTATTTATTCAAACTTAATTTTGCCATCCTTGCTTATTTCAATATATTTTGATTACAGCAATAGACTGAAGGTCAGATGTTGATTTTATTTTATTTATTACTGACGTTTACGACCAACAATCATATGTTGTAGTTATAATAATAATGGGACGTTAACTGGTAAAAGCATTACTAACAAAGTAATCTAGGAACCTTGTTAAAGAATAAATTATAGAATGACACACATTTAGTTAAAGGTCAAGGAAGTAATTGTGTCTTGCAGACACATAAATATGCAAATACTAATGCAACAATTAGAAATGCTGTTCTCGTTTTGGTGAGACATTTTTCATAATGTTGACTTCATTAAGCGAATGGTAGTTATCTTCCGTCTGTTATTCACATGTCGGAAACATTAGCACAGCTGTTTATCGTCCGTCTGTCACCCTTATTAGGTTTTAAAGAAATTGTGCTTCAGGCAATGTTCAAACTTGCAGAATGCATTACAAATTTAATACAAAAGTATGGTAGATGGTCATTAACAACTTTCTTTTTAATGCTGGTTGTAGACCCCTGCAGCAACTCCACGTAATATCAATGACCTCTCGTTATAGTTGTTGCGTAATATGGGATTTAAGCTAGTAATTAGTAAAGATATCGAAGCAATAGAAACTGTTGTGTTATGCACAATGTTAGAGATAATTTAAATGCCAGGAACAATGTATATGAAGCTGATACTGGCATTTATAGTCAGAAAAGATGTACATCTTTTCGAAAGATCTTAGAGAATCAAATATAAAATATAACGTTTAGACATTTTTCCGTGGAAGTGTGATACGTTATTTATTTTGTGGGTTTATAATATCTTTGTTGTTGGTTTTATATCTATTTATTTTTTTTTAGTTTTTCAGTTTTTTACGGTGGATTTAATTTATTTTCTTATTTAGCTAATTGTTTCATTTATTTATTTATTTATTCATTTATTTATTATTTATTTATTGTGTATGTATTAATTAATGTACCTATTTATTTTTAAGGATTTTTTACGTTTCAAAATCTATTATTTGTATCATTTCTTAGATCATATTTTTCTTTATATACATGATTTTGTTCAGATATTTTTCAATACTTTAAACAATAAATTGAATAATTGTGTTTGTCAATAATTGTTAATGCATTGTTGTATCTAATTCAATTAATTTAACAATTGTCTTTTTATATTGAGATATTCGCTTTCGGACAATGTACAAGATTTACATCAAATTCAATACATTTTTGACAACATTAATTAGAAAACGGGTTTCTAATTCGCCTGCATAATTTGATTTAACTTTAAACAGATTGAGCTTTTTCATTATTTGGATATTAAATATCTTAATTATTTTCTTTTGTGGATAATTTAGGAACATTAAAAGAAATTAGTAAAACAAATGCTTCACAATTTGACCACTGCATAAGTATAACCTAAGTCTTAAAAGTCTTTTTTGCCTATTTTATTAGGAACTTTTTGGGGTCGTACTACAATTTACCAAAATTATTGCTCGGTCACTTGTTCCTGATCTTTAGTTATTTTTGCGACCAGTTACTGATAAGCATTATTTGGTATACCATTATTGATGATCTAATACATTTCAAAGTCAAGATAAAATATTGTCAAATCAGTGTACGTAACGTTATTCAAAATATGCAATAGCTAGATTTATGTCTAATACACTCTGACTTTCTTAGCTTTTGAGTTCATGAAGTACAAGATAATCTATCTTTAAGCTGTTCCTTCTGTTTTAATTTTGACTTATGAATATCAGACCCAGACTAGAGTGATTGGTGTAATATTTTTACTGCAGACAGCAAATCCACTGAATTATTTTACTATTCATTACACCGGTTTAACCGTTTACATCTACATCTTGGTACTTTAAGAAAATAACAGGACTTTTGTCGGCCGGTAATTGTTGTTGTTGTTGTTTTTTATGTATTTGTTTTTATACTGATACTGTAATATTGTTTCTTTACCAGTAAAAAATGAGATAACTACAACATTGCCCTGATATGAACGTTTGAATGAATTATTATCCATTAAATCAAAGCTATGCAAATGATGATCTAGAGGAAATGTTAAAGCAAATTTAGAACTTAAATGACAAATTTGAAGAATTGTTTTTCTTCATCATTACTGTATACGTATTTTGCAAATGCAAATGAGCCTGAAGATTATTTTGACACAAAATGTGTATGCAAATCTTTGTAGACCTTTTTTATACTTTTATATTTATTTATTTATTTCATGTTTGTTTCTTTTTTCTTGTTGTTTTTTATTCATGCAGAAATGTTCTGTTTTTGTTGATGTTGCTTATTTGTTTTTGTTTCTTACCACCATTTTCATGTTTGGTATTTTTTGTCAAATAAGACTAATAATAATAATTTCTGCAGAATATAATGTGTTGTTGTTGTTGTTGTGTTATTTTTTCTTGTAATTATTTGATTCCGAATAAGATTTAAATCATCCATGATGGTGTATTGGCATGGTAATGACACAATGCATTAGATGGCATTTACAAAATTTTTAATATACATTCATCATTGTCTTATTTCTATTCTGTGTAAACATTGTGTCATAGCACGCGCATTATTTAAAATAGAAAAATAAATGATGAAAGTCAAACTTCAGAATACGTTTTAGAACTTTATAAGATTTGATATATTTCGTTCTTATCCATTTCCACAGTATATATATCTGAGTTTGTTTATCATGTATTGTGTATGGTCTGAAATAAAGTACGTTTAAAGTAAACTTCAGAATAGTTGTGTTGCATTTAAAACGTTCTTTGTATACAATAATGATAACTTATGTCTGTAATATTGAAACAAATCGTTAAAGGTTTAAAACGTATATATTTATTTTAATTTCTTACTGAAAGCTGAAATTGTGCAATTAATTTGCATATAAAAATTTATTCTTTACAACTAGAAGGTTTCATCGCATGCATTAATTACAGCATTTACAGAATATCAAAGTACCTTAACCTAAAGATGCGAAATAATGAAATAATTGTTTTTTTTTATATTTTATAAGTTAACAATTGTTTTAATTATTATATGTCAAGATATTTCACACAAATATAATTACTTACTTAACATCATAAGAATAACTTGAAAGTCAAATAGTCAACTGCTCGAAAATTGATGTAACTGCAGATTCATACATTCAAAAAGACATAAAAGTGCGTATTGAGATGAATTTGAATAATGAGGAATGTGATCACATTTCAATAAAACAATTTGCAGACGTCATCTTTTCAATGTTTTCATGTACTTTTAAAATACAATCACACATTTCTAATGAAGACCGACAAAAACAACACAAATAACTCTTAATTTGAATTTGAATTTCTTCTTGCATTTGATTAAAGTGTAACTGCCGAATGAAAGAACATATCAGATTTTCTTGAATACTACATTGAATCTTATCAAAGTGGTGTTCGTGGCTGAGTGGTTCGTTGACTTCAAACCATTTGCCCCTAACCTGTGTTCGGATCCACACAGGGAATGTAAGGTCTTTGTAGCTCAAGGAACGGCAGTGGCTCTACTCAGGTGCCAGTTCGTGCAGAAATAATACACTGAAGGGCACCTGATGTACCAGTTACGTTGGAAAGTTACCATATGACATATACTGTGTTGGTGCGACGTAAACTACAACTACAAAACTCCTGACAGAATATATAATCACGTTTCTCAATATCACCTAAAATTGTTTTAAAATTTCACAAAACCAAACAAAAAATTTATATTAAGGCTCATTTTTTTCCCTTATATTTGTTCCTCTCAAATATTTTGTATTTTTGCGCATGGAACAACATTTGTCCTTATTCCACTTAGATGTACTCAGACGTCTAATTTTCTTTATGCATTGGCAAGGAAGAAGTCTTAGTTTGATGACAATACGCGTCACTATATGCTGCCCGTCGTTACGTGGTAACAAGACGTCCACGCTTGATAGATGTAAGTCATCCTTAGTATGTTTTTATTTTTTAACAGGGATTCCATTCCATTTTATTTAGTTCCGCATTTGTTTTCAGGTTTAAACTTCTTCACCTAAGTTAAGAATACCATGCAAAGCATCTCCCTTATAAATATGAAAGACGTAAATTAATAAGCTAAAGCTGTTTAAGTAAATGTAAAATGCAAAAAATAAAAATCTAAAGATGTTTTATAGTTGCCATTGGAAAAGATGAAAAATTAATTTCGATAAAATACATGAAAAACTTTCTAACATTTTCGACCAAATAAAATCAAGTGCAATGTATAAGGTATGATTTGTTTTATATTATTTGTAGGAAATTCAATTCTTAATTTTCAAAGCCTTTGACACAAACTAATCTTTCCTAATGTAAATTGCAAAGAGAGTCTGAAAATTACGGAAATTAAAAACAGGAAATTGTACAATTTTACTGATTAATTTTGTATTCCAACTTTAATTTTGTCATGTGATGATTAAATTCCTTCCTACAAGGTACATTAAATTGAAATTATGTTTTTATTGAAACAAAAACAAATTAATTGTTAATTACAAGAGCGTAATACTGAGGTGTTTTTATAAAACTAAAATGTTGTTAGATTTAATTTTGTTAAAACATGGTAGAGGAGATTATTTGATCTGAAATAGAATGTTTCACGAACGTTCGTATAATTCTAAAGAACTGATTATCTATATAATATAAGTAAGAATATCGACAACCAACAAACAAATAAAACATTCTTGCAGGGATGTTTGTTATATAATTATGGATGGGTGTTACGTCGTACAGGCTATATGGCGGCAGTCGGCTATACTTATTGAAGGGGACCTTATCTACCCATCCGTGCTTTATTTCAGAGGCGATCGGGCAACCGAGTATAATCGCTGACGTTTTGTAAGCTAGCTGGATAGCTTCATCTAGCTTTGCATTGTATCAGTGATACAGTAATATATATATATTAAATTGAAGAACACATTGAACAAAAATTCTTGAATATAACATTGATTTGTATCTGTGTAATATTTTCATTATATGAACAATAACATATCATAATACATGTGTTAAAATGTTTTTGTTCACAAAATATTTTTCTTTTTCATTTATGTTCAGTTGCCTTTGAGCATTAAACTCGTAAATGTCTGGATTTCAAACAGGAAAAATGTTCATATTTTAAAAGAATTCATCCGACTATCTGGATAAAGAAATACAAACTAAATCAAAGTAAGAAATAGTTTATTTTACTGAACTTCGTAAATATTTAAAGCTGATAATTCAATATTAAAACAACTTACGTCAGTCCAACCAGTGGTTCATATAGAAAGACTTTAATGTAGTTATTTTTGCAATTACTTAAATTAAGTGATCCCGAGTTGTTTTATTTATTATGACGATGTTCCCCTTTTGGATATTTAGTATTATTAGTACTTTTAACCAAGATTCTGGAAAGTGGTCAAGATCGAAAACTTTGTTGAAAAAAAAATGTGTTATATTACTTGAATGAATGTCAATGAATCCTGCACAATGTTCGTTTATATTCACTTTGATATGGAGCTTTCCTCCTCTTAAACATCTTAACTGCGTTTAACTCAGTAACATCTGACGGGGACATTGAAATGTGCAAATTATGGAATCGTTCGTCATTTGCTTTCCATAAATATTTCAATATCGTCAATGACCGTTGTGCTTGTATCACTACTTGAATCAGAAAACTATAACTTAGAATGAAATACGTCTTATATCAGCCGCCTGTAAATTACATCTTTTATTTTTCAACATAGTCTTAGTTTCCCGAAGTTTTGGGTCTTCTTGTCTTTAAATTCAATACGTTCGGTCGATTTCATCTTTTGTCAACATTAAAAAAGTTAATTTTCACATGAATTGCAAATATTTTAAAAAAATATCCAAATGACTCCAAAATCGTATTTATAAGTATAATTAGATAATGTGTTGATGTTGTTAAATGGTTGAGCGTTCCTCAAATTCATTTATATACTTTTTATGTCACATTATTAATCTTGTCTGGAAAGAGGACTGATAATTGAATTTCTAAATTGATTTTGGTGAATGAATCTTTCTAATGTAATGTGCATGAACGAAGCAAGTAATTTTACTTATTTTATTGATGGTGAGAAACCGCAATTAGAATTGAAATAATGTTTTTGTTCTTGTGTTACATTATTTCAGACTCTTCATTAATTTGATGCGTCACCCTCAGGATACATTTCATTAGAAAAGAAAATTTAGTTTCAAATATAAATTAACAAAAATGTGTTTTCCTTTTAAGAGTATTATTATAGTGGTTAAAGTTTAAATCTAACCAAAGTTAATGATAGCATTAGAAGTGAACCTTGATTAAATGTAACATTTTTCATAAGAAAACGTCACAGCAATTTCCAAGTGCACAAACACACGTTATATTCTGCATTTTGCAAGCAAAGACATTTTTGTTTCTTTACCACTTCTCAATTGTTAATAAAGAATAAAATCATTACGTATTTCTTTAATAAATGATAGCGAGAAACTCAAAGATCTTCAATAACTTATCCTCTTAATTTTATTCTTTAAAGGAAAATATGAACATTTACCTACAGGCAGCTGTAACAGAAGTCCCTTCTAAATGCAATTTGTTTTAACTGGTTTAATAATTGAGTTAGTGCAGATAGAATAAAAATATATGACATTATTAAAGATACAAAATCAAACACTTTTTCATAAGATAAATGTGGAAACAGTTTTAATTGCAGAGATATGGTAATGGTATGTCTAAATAACATTGCCATTTAAGTAACCAGAAAGACATTTTTATGTAAATATCAAATAAAGTAGTTTACAAAGAAAGTCAGGTCAATCAATTTTATGTATCACAATTTAATCGGTTTCTATTATTTCCTATTATATATAAATAAAGCATTCACCTGTCCGTATGATCCTATTTTTGTTTGGTGTCCTACTGGGCTCCTTGCCGGTGCTCCTCTATTTCTGGATTGTCTTAGGTTTCCATTCATTGAACGCCACCCTTCCGTGATGGTCTTGTTTTAATTTTTTTAAGATCATCTGAGGAGTTTTCGATAAATATAACAAAGATGAGCAAGAATCAAATCATTTACAAATAATGAAGATGACATTTGCAAATAATATAGATCAAAGCAAACTCTACTGTACTAAAGATTGATCATCATATCGGGAAACTTTCAGATACATTTAATTCGATATTTTTTTTCAGTCTATATGACAAAAGTTTCAGTTCAAAACGTATCAAATGTTGAACATATCATTCAGTAGTTATGTGCACTGCAATAATCTCTCATAGCAAAGCTATGTGAAATCAAAACAGCAGGTGGTTTGTGATATAAAACAGCCCTAGAAAATTCCTGTGTACTTCTTTTCCTTGTTGATATTTGTTGTTCTAAGATAGATGAAAATGAAATATTCTTTGTGTTTTCGATTGAATACATACTGAGCCGAATCTGACTTTGAAACGCTTCCAAAAGGAATATAATTATATAAAACTTGTTTAACATGGTCAATAAAGCAGGTAAATTAAAAATTATGCATATGTTCTAAAAGCAAAAACAAGGGCTAGAACCAAATAAATAAGGGTCAAATGTTATGAATAATTAATAAGCATATTACAGGCAGACGGCAATAGACAAATTAACAATTTACAATTAAAACAAGAGGACATATTGAAAGGATGATTACACATTATTCAAATGGACTTATGGAACCATTCAATAAGAAAATTATAAAGAAGAAACTAAAATTACCAAAACTTAAAATGAATGACAAGCTGAACGATTTTTAAACGTCGAAGATAAAATTTTCCTGATTGAATGTATGGGCGACTTTACGACACACAAACAACTCTCTATAATAAACGGAATCTCTAAAAAACGCACATAACGTTAATATTGAACAGGTTGCAGGCTTAGTTAAGTTAAACGATTCTTTGTTTGTTGTTTTTTTATTCTTTTTTTATGTTATGCTTCATTTTTTGCACTGCTTTTTTGAAATTGACATTGTCACAACATACACAGTTATGTAACGGTCAACTTTGCAATACATTATTGTCTAGATAAATCAATTGTAACAAGTCTTATGTTACTATAACATAACAATTCCAGATGAAAATAATTGGTACAATGTCCGAAGAATGTTACTTAAGTGAGAGGAAAGCCACCAGACGACAGGACTGATAAATTACTATGTCATCAACTACATTATTATAATCTTTTATTCAAACCTAATTTTGCCATCCTTGCTTATTTAAATATATTTTTATTACAGCAAAAGACTGAATGCGTTGTTAGGTCAGATGGTGATTTTATTTTATTTATTACTGACGTTTACGACCATCTGCCATGTGTTGTAGTTATTATGATAATGGGACTTTTACTGGTAAAAACATTACTAACAAAGTAATCTAGGGACCTTGATAAAGAATAAATTATAGAATGACAGACATTTAGTTGAGAGTCAAGGAAGTAATTGTGTCTTGCAGACACATAAATATGCAAATACTAATGCAACAATTCTAAATGGTGCTATCGTTTTGGTGAGACATTTTTCATAATGTTGACTTCATTAAATAAATGATAGTTAATTTCCGTCTGTTATTCAGTTGTCCGAATCATTATTAACTGTTTATCACCCGTCTGTCACCAATCTGACATTCCAGGAACTCCATTGAGCTTGAAAAGCCTAAAAAACCATAAAATTTGAATTTCTTACATAACAGATTAATTTAAATATTGTATTGTTTGTGCTCTTCTTAGCCCGATTTGAGTTAAAAGCCTTGCAACGCTTTTCAATTTTGGGTTTTTCTTTTGCAAAATTAGAAAAAAAGATTCTGGAAAAACGGGATGGGAGAACTAATTGAAATTTTGCGCAAAGACAATGTTCTAGATCTGCATCAAATGGGACATTAATCTAAGCACTGAGATAACGTACTCTTGACATGTCATCATTCATGTCATTAAAGGTTATTATCTGCCAAAGGGTGACCTATAAATTTCAAATGCTGTAATTCACTAATTTATACTAAATATGTATGCTAGTAGATTATTGGTATGTTTACTATTTTGATGTCAAACAAAATGATCATATCTTTTAGACGAGCTTGCATGACCGATAAGGTTTTACAACTCGCTGAGACATGCTTTATTTCAAAAGACGAAATTTGAATGACATTTTAGCCAAAAAATGTGATTCCATTTTAAATTTAGGTTCTATGATTCAGTATCTTTTTAATTATTATATATATCCATACGTTGGCGTGGCAATTTCAAAACCTGGTAATATAACAAAGAAATATAACTTCAGGAAATGTTCAGACTTGCAGAACGATAGACGGTCATTAACAACTTTGTTTACCAGTGGTTGCAGAGCCCTGAAGCAACTCCTTGTAATATCAGTAACCGCTCCTCAGACTTATTGCGTAATATGGGCTTTAAGCAAGTAATTAGTAAAGATATGGAAACTATAGAAAATGTTATGTTATACTGACAACGTTACGGATAATTCAAATGTCAGTGAAATCGTATATTTGAGACAGAGTTGGAGAATTGCTAATTGGCATTTGCATGGACCTTTATAGTCACGAAAAATGTAAAATCTTTTGAAAGAGGTTTGAGAATCAAATATGAAATAAACGTTTAAACGATATTTTATTTATTTATTTATTTATTTATTATTTTGGATTTCAAAATCAAATATTTGTATCATTTTTTCTTTGTCTTTATGCACAGAATTTTGGTCAGTACATTTTCAATACCTTAAACAGAACAGAACACAACATAATTTTATTTGGATTTTCACATAGTACATCATCACTATTATATAAATACACAAACTGTAAAGATGTCACTTTTCTAATTACAAAATCAAATGTATCAAATAATATAGAATTTATTTTTATTTTAATTTAAATAATAAAGCGTTGTTTGACTTTATAAATATTCAAACATGTAACAATTTAAAACGAAAACATTCTATAGGCTGACGTATCCGTGGTTCTTTATTGAATACTTGTGTTTGTCAATTATTGTTAATGCATTGTTGTAAGTAATTTAATTTATTTGACAATTGTTTTTTTTATATATAGATATTTGATTATGCATGACCTTATTGAATTAAGTATATCATTATCATTCTGAAATTCGTTCAAATTATCGTTTTCAATTTTCAAATTATTAAATTAGACAAACATAAGAGAAAAAAAAATGTCAGATTTGTTCTTTTCTTATATCTAATTATTAGAATCACGCTTCCCTCACATATTCAAGATTTACAACAAATTCAGTACATTTTTTAACAACACTAATTAGTAAACGTGTTTCTAACTTGTTTGAATAATTTGATTTTTTTAACGAATTGGGTGTTTTCATTATTTGGATATTAAATATGGTTTTGGTGTTAATAATTTTCTTTTGTGTATGTGAATTAAAAGATATCTTAGAAACAAGAAAAGAAATCCTTGTTACTACAGTGGGACCTGTCTAATCCGAACTCGTCCGGACTAGAAGAAAAGTTCGGATTAGAAATGTTTCCGGATTAGAAGGGTTTTTTACATGTTTTTTCGTGTTATTTGCAAAATAGTTGAAGGAAAGAAAACGGGAATGCATTTGAAATTGCAATTTAAATATTTTATTTTTGCAATCTCTTATCGTTCATTTTAATACATGTGAATACAAAAATAAAGAAATAAAAGTAATTAAATAAGCAAAAATATTATGTCCTCAAGGGTAAGTTAACCTACGATGTTAAACAGGAGGCTGAGACATGATTAAATATTCGTACCATCATTTGTCAATTGTTGTTTACTTTTATCCGATTTAGCGAGTATCCGAATTCACTGACAGTTTTCATTATTTTTCATTACTTAATCACGTGTCATTAAATCCATTACAAAGGATTAAAAGATATTTCTATTGCATTATATCGAAATATTTATTGAAGGTGACAAAAAACAATCATTTAAGCAATTATTGAAGATATCAGGGCAAGCTAAGTGTAATTTTCACACCTTCGAAGATAATACATTTCACCCATTAATCAAGCAAAATAACACTTATCAGTTTGGTGTATGTTTACACCTGCAAAATGTGCGATAATTTGTTACTTTGAATGAAGGTGTGACATTTGGCAAATCTGTTCGGATCCGAGAGGTAAATTTTAGAGTAAAACAAGAACAAAAATTGAAAAAGTCGTCCGGAATTCGGAGTAGACAGGTTCCGGATCCGAGAGGTTTTTTTCCCATTGAAAATAGAAAGAATAAAATCGGGACCGGACACTTCGTTCGGATAAGAAAGGATTCCGGATTAGAAGGGTTCGGATTAGCATGGCTCCACTGTACTACTTCACTTTTTGACCACTTAATTAGTATATCTAAGTATTAAAAAGTCTTTTAGAACCTTTTGGGGTATATTAGAATTTAGCAAAATCCGTTTCCCGATCTTTTGTGGTTTTTTTGCAACCATACGATTTACTGATAGCCATTACCGGTATATACTATTTTTGATGGTCTGGTGCATTTCAAAGTCAAGATGAAATTTGTCAATTCGGTATACATGACAAAATGTAACCTATGCAGTCGAATACACATTTTCATGAAGTACAATATAATCTATCTTTTCTGTTTAAATTTAGACTTCTGGATATCAAACCCAGACTAGAGTGTGATTGATGTAATATTTGTACTGAAGACAGCAAATCCGCTTATAAAAAATTTACTTTCATTACACCGGTTTAACCGTTTACATCTACATCTTGGTACTTTCAGAAAATGACAAAAATTGTGGACTTTTGTCGACCGGTAATTGTTTTTATTACTGATACTGTAATATTGTTTATTGATAATAAAGTTACTGGTAAGAAAGGAGATAATTGCAACTGTGTCTTAATATGAAAGTTTGAATGCATAATTATCTATAAAATCAAAGCTATGTAAATTATGATCTAGCGGAAATGTTAAAGCAAATTTATAACTTTAAATAATAATAAATGTCAAATTTCATACTTGTTTTCCTTCATTATTACTGTTTATGCATTTTGCAAATGCAAATGACTCTTAGAATTATGTTGGCACAATCTGTGTATGTAAATCTATGTAGTTTAGGCTGCTTTTATTATTTATTTATTTATTTATTTATTTCCTGTTTGTCTGCCTTTTGTTGTTGATGTTTATTCATGCAGTTATTTTCTGTTTTGTTGTTTTTATTTGTTTTTGTTTCTTACCAACATTTTTATTATGTTTAGTATTTTTTGTCAACTATGACCTGGCAATAATTTGATGCAGCACAAAATTTGTTGTTGTTTTATTTTTTGTTCCAAATAAGATTGAAATCATCCATGATGGTGTATTGGCATGGTAATGACATAATGCAATTAATGGCATTTACAAATACACTTTGGTCATGTCTTATTTGTATTCTGTGTAAAACATTATGTCATAGCACACTCATTATTTAAGATAGAGAAATTAATGTTGAAAATTGAACTTCGGAATAGTTTTAGGACTTTTATAGGATTTGATATCTTCAGTTCTAATCTATTTCCACAGTGTATATATCTGAATCTGTATATCATGTATTGTGTATGTTCTGGAAAAAAATGTTTTAATTAAACTTAAGAATACACTTAACAAAAGTTCTAACTGATCGCTTTTTAAATTTTTATTATTTTATAACGGGTCAATCGATCCTTATTAAATTTTGCAGAGGTGATTTTTGTGTCATTTTCTACCGATTTGTGGAAAGAAAAATAATTTAATACGGTTCCATGCACTCACGCGGGAGACAGGGCGCGGTTTACACATTTTGACACAAAATGTTCGTGCAGAGCGTGGTGAGTATTAAATTTTACATTGCATAAATCCTTGTTAACTTTATAAGTGAAAAAACATAAAATATTGCACGCATGTCAATGCAGGATCGTGCCGTAACAGTTGGAATGTTGAATGCTGGAGTCCATATCAGACAGGTGAGTGGCTGTTCATAAAAATATTTTTAAAAAATATCGATTAAGTATAATTTAAATAGAAAAATGTTATAATTTTATTATTTTCAATGTGTTCATTCTCTTTGAAATAAAATAAAAGTCGGATCTATTGGTATTATTCTTTTTCATATATAAGCGAAAACTCAGGGTGATCGGTTAGAACTTTTGTTCAGTGTAGTTGTCATGGTTGTCTTGAATGCATTTTTCTCATTTGAAACGTTTGTTTATTTACAAAAACGATAACGTATGTTTTTATATTGAAATATATTGTTAAAGGTTTAAAAAGTATATTTATTTTTACATTCCTTGCTGATAGTTCATATTGTGCGACCAATTTGTTAGATATACATGTATTTATTCACTCATTGCTAATGTTTCATAAAATGTGTTAATTACAGCATTTATTGAATATCAATAATAATAAATAATTGTGTTTACTTATTTTAATAAGTTAAACGTGAACTTGAATAATGAGGAATGTGATAACATTTCAAATAACAATATGCAGACGTCATTTTTTCAATGTTTCATGTACAATACAAGCACTCACTTTTAACGAAGACCGTCAGAAACATCACAAATAACTTTTGATTTAAATTTGGATTTCTTCTTGTACTGTAATTGATTAAAGTGTTACCGCCAAAAGAAAGAACTCTACAGTAATTAACAAGATACAGGAATAACATTGCCATTTTTCTTGAATACTAAATGGAATCTTATCAGAGTGGCGTTCGTTGACTTCAAACCACTGTTTATTAGAATCAACACAGGGACTTTGGATTTTTTCATGTAAGGAAGCTATCCAGCTTACGGAAATTCGGTGGTTCAAATCAGGTGTCCGTTCGTGCTGAAATAATGCGCAGAAGAGCACCTGAGGTCTTCCTCCACCAATTAAGTTGGAAGTTTGCCATATGACCTATACTATGTTGGTGCAACGTAAATACCCAACCAAAAAATCTTATCAAGATAATAATCACATTTATCAATATCACCTAGACTTGTTTTAAAATTTCACAGAACCAATTAAGGCTCATTTTTATGGGGTTTTTTTTGCACAAGGCAAACCATTTGTCCTAAGTCCAATTAGACGTACTCAGACGTCCAATTTTCTTTACGTATTGGGAAGGTAGAAGCCTTAAATTCATAACAAAAAGCTTCACTATATGTTGCCCGTCGTTACGTGGTAACAAGACGTCCACGCTTGATAGATGCAAATCATTCTTAGTATGTTTTTGTTTTTAGCTGGGAGTTCACTCCATTTTATTAAGTTTCAGGTTCATACTTTTTCACCTAAATTAAAAGGACCATCCAAAGTATCTACCTAATAAATATCAAAGACGTAACAAAGTAAGCAAAAGCTGTTAAAGCAAAAGTGTAAAAAATCTAAAGATGTTTTATTGTTGCAATTGGAAAAAGATGAAAAATGAATTTCGATGAAATATATAAAAAGCTTTCTTTTATTAATTTAAAAACATTTACGGCCAAATAAAATCAAGTGCAATTTATAAGGTTTAGTATGATTTGTTTTATATTTGTAGAAAATTCAATTCTTAATTTTCAAAGCCTTTGACACAAACTAATCTTTCCTACTGTAAATCGCAAAGATAGTCTGAAAATTACGGAAATTAAAAGGAAATTGTACAATTTTACTGATAAATTTTGTGTTTTAAGTTTTTTTGTCATGTGATGATTAAATTTCTTCAAACAAGGTACATTAAATTGAAATTTTGTTTTTATTGAAACAAAAACAAATAAATTGTTCATTACATGAGCGTAATACTGAGGTGTTTTTTATAAAAAAAAAAATGATGTTAAATTTCAAAACCAAAAGGAACTGTGGTAGAATCATACTTCCTAGGCTAGCGCAAATCATCTAGTTTTATCAAATGTTTATAGTATTTTTTAAAAAAAGAACCCCTAAATGTCATTAAAATAATGATTATTTGGTATTTCAATGATTTGTATCTGTGTAATATTTTCATTATAATATTAATGATGTATCATTATACATGTGTTGAAATGTTTTGTTCACAAAATATGTTTCTGTTTACTCATTTATGTTCAGTTGCCTTTAAGCATTAAACTCAACAATGTCTGGTGCAAAATACTGGATTTAAAACAGGGAAAATGGTAATTTTTAAAAAACAGAATTCATCCTATTTGACTATATAAATAAAGAAATAAAAACTATATCAAAGTCAAAAATATTTTATTTTACTGAATCTTATCAATGTTAAAGCGGTTAATTCAAAATTAAGCCCACTTTGTGTCAGACCAGCAGGTGGTTTTAATAGAAGGAATGTAATGTAATTATTTTTGCAATTACTTATATCATGTGATCCCGAGCTGGTTATTAATTCTCTTTTGATAATGTACCCCTTTTTGAATAATTAGTATTATTAGTACTTGTTACCTGGATTCTGGAAAGTTGTCAAGATCCGAAACTTTGTTGAAAAAAAAATGTTATATTACTTGAATCAATTTCAATGAATTCTTTCAAAATGTTTGTTCATATTCACTTTGATATGGAGCTTTTTGGCGCTTAAACATCTTAACTGCGTTTAACTTAATAACATCTTACGGGGGGTGGGGGGCATTGAAATGTTCAAATCATGAAATCGTTGGTCATAAATACTTCAATATTGTCAATGACCGTTGTGCTTGTATCACTACTTGAATCAGGAAAATATAACCTAGAATAAAAATACGCCTTACATCAGCCGCCAGTAAATTACCATTTTATATTGTTTACATAGTCTTGAAGTCTAAAACGTTTCCCGAAGTCTAAGGTCTTCTAGTCCGATTTTTTCTTTTGTCAACTTGACGAAAAAGTTATTTGTGCTTGTATCACTACTTGAATCAGGAGAATATAACCTAGAATAAAAATACGCCTTACATCAGCCGCCAGTAAATTACCATTTCATATTTTTACATAGTCTTGAAGTCTAAAACGTTTCCGAAGTCTAAGGTCTTCTAGTCCGATTTTTTCTTTTATCAACTTGACGAAAAAGTAAATTTTCTTATGAATTGCTAATATTTCAAAGAAATATCTGGATGACGCCAAATCGTATTTTTAATCATTATCAGATAATGTGTTGATGTTGTTTACTGGTTGTATGTTCCTCAAATTCATCTTTTTACTTTTCATGTCACATTATTAATCTTGCCTGGAAGGAGAACTGATAATTGAATTACTAAATTTATGTCGGTGAATTAATCTTTTTACTGTAATGTACATGAACACAGCAAATCATTTTACTTTTTTGTTAATGGTAAGAAACCGCAATTAGAATTGAAATAATGTTTTTGGTTTTGTGTTACATTCTTTCAGACTCTTCATTAAATCTGTTGCGTCACCCTCAGGATACATTACGTTGGAAAAGGAAATTCAATTTCAAATATAAATTAACAAAAATGTTTTATCCTTTTAAGAGAATTATTGTGGTTAAAGTTGCATATCTAACCAAAGTTAATGATAGCATAAGAGGTGAACCCTGATCAAATGTCATAAATTCATAAGAAAACGTCGTAGCAATTTCCCAATTTACACACGTAATATTTTGCATTTTGCAAGTAACTATATTTTTTGTTTCTTTAACACTCCTCAATTGTTAAAAAAATAAAATCATATGATATCGTATATCTTTAACAATTGTGTTATATGATAGTGCGAAACTCAATTTGTCTTCAATAACTTATCCTCTAAATTTTAATCTATAAAGTAAATTATTAACCTTTTATCTACAAGCAGTTGTAACAGAAATCTCTGCTAAATGTGCAATTTGTTTTAACTTGTTTAATAATTGAGTTAGTGCAGATAGAATAAAAATATATGACATTATTAAAGATACTTAATCAAACACTTGTTTACATAAGAAAATTGTGGATATTGCAGAGATATAATAATAACATGTCTAAATGATATTTTGTACCTTTGTGATTGCCATTTAAATAACCAGAAAGATTATTTGTATGTAAAGTAGTTTGCAAAGAAAATCAGATCAAACAATTTTAAGTAGCACAATTCAATCAGTTTTTATTATTTCCTATCATATTAATAAAGTATTCACCCCGTCCGTATGATGTCTTGTGCCCTATCCTGATTTTGTTTGGTGTCCTGTTGGGCTCCTTGTTTATGCTTCTGTATTGCTGGATCGTGAGGGGGTTCATTGAACGCCCCCCTCATTGATAATCTCGTTTTTCATATTTCTTAATATCATATGAGGAATTCTTGATAACTATAAAAGAAAGATATGCATGAAGCAAATAATTGGCAAATAATATAGATGACATTTGCAAAAAATATAGACCAAAGCATATTGTTCTGTATCAAAATTTGATTATCATCTCAGAAAACTTGCAGAAAACTTGAACATACAATTCAGTGTTTATGAGCACTGCACTAATCACTCATTAAGAATGTATGAAATCAAAACAGCAGGTGGTTTGTGATATAAAACAGCCTTAGAAAATTCCCGTGTACTTCATTTCATTGTTGTTATTTGTTCCTCGGGATCGTTGGTTCTTAGATAGATTAAACTGAAACATTCTTTGTGTTTTGGATTGAATACATACTGAGCCGGTGCTTTCGGGCAGTGAATGATGTTTCGTTTTTTTAATAGTCTTTGTCGGGTAGACTCAATTAAACCGAGCCTGACTTTTAAAACCTTCCGAAAGGAATATAATTATATAAACCTGTTTTACATAGTCAATAAAGTAGGTAACATGTACAATTGTAGTTTTATTGCAAGCAAAAAACATAAGAAAGAAAACTGTTAATATGAAACTTTCCATGAAATGACGAGGTCCCAAAGTAAAAGAATGAAAATAATGCATATGTTCTAAAAGCAAAAACAGAGACCGGAACAAAATAAAGAACGGTAAAAGGTTAGAAATAAGCATATTACAGGCAGACGACAATAGAAAAAGTATAAAACAAGACGACATATTGAAAGAATTATTATACATTATTTAATGGACTTATCGAACCATCCAATAAGAAAATCATAATGAAGAAACTGTAATTACCAAACTGCAAAACGTATGTCATGCTGAACGATTTTAAAAGGTCGAATATATGATTTCTCTGACTGAATTCATTTGGCGACTTTTGATGGCCGTTTACGACACACATCTCTAAAAAACCCACAGAACGGCAATATTTAACAGGTTGCAGGATTAGTTAAGTTTTTTTTTTAAATGTGTTTTTTATAATTCACTTTTTACACTGCTTTCTTGAAATTGACATTGTCACGACATAAACATTTGTTACGGTCAAATTTGCAATACATTCTTTCTCTAGATAAATCAATTGTAACAAATCTAATGTTACCATAACATATCAATTCCAGACGAAAATAATTGGTACAATGTCCGAAGATTGTTACTTAAGTGCGAGGATAGCCACCAGACGACAGGACTGATAAATTACTATGTCATCAACTACATTATCATAATCTTTTATTCAAACCTAATTTTGCTATCCTTGCTTATTTCAATATATTTTTATTACAGCAATAGACTGAAAGTGTTGTTAGGTCAGATGTTAATTTTATTTTATTAATTACTGACGTTTACGACCATCTGTCATGTGTTGTAGTTATAATAATAATGGGACGTTAACTGGTAAAAACATTACTAACAAAGTAATCTAGGGACCTTGTTAAAGAATAAATTATAAAATGACAGACATTTATTTAAAGGTCAAGGAAGTAATTGTGTCTTACAGACACATAAATATGCAAATACTTATGCAACAATTAGAAATTGTGCTATCGTTTTGGTGAGACATTTTTCATAATGTTGACTTCATTAAGTAAATGATAGTCATTTGACGTCTGTTTTTTAGTTGTCCGAATCATTATCAACTGTCTATCACCCGTCTGTCTCCCATCTGACTGTATAATCCTATGGTTTAATTATTTACTGTAAAAGAACTCCACATAGCTTCAAAAGTATATAACATAACATTTAAATTTCTTACATAACACAGCTAGGGCACTTAACGCAGAAAGATACACCAAGGATAATTTAGAAATATATTCAAATTAATTTAAAAATCGTATTTTTGTGCTATTCTAAACCCGATTTGAGTGAAAAGTTTTTTCTAAGGTGTTCTTTTTGCAGCATTAGTAAAATCATTCTGGAAAAAAGCCAGTGAGCAATTTGAAATTTTGCGCATATGTTATTGTTCTAGACCTGTATCAACTGGAACATTAATCTCGAACAATCATTTCAGTCCCCATAAGTCAAAAACCCTCAGTGGAGGCCTTTAAATAGTAATGAATTAAAGCATTTGCTAATACAGTGCAACCTCTACATAGCGGCCATCTGTTGAATAAATAAGACTTCACAATGGATCTTACTACTCTATTTTAATACTTCTTATCAACAACCAAAATCTTTAACACCAAAATGATGTTGCTCTGCAGAAGATTTTCAGAAGGTTTTAAAGAAATTGTGCTTCAGGAAATGTTCAAACCTGCAGAATGCATTAAAAATTCAATACAAAAAAATGGTAGACGGTCATTAACAACTTTGTTTACTGCTGGTTGTAGACCCCTGCGGCAACTCCACGTAATATTAGTGAGCTCTCGTTATAATTGTTGCGTAATATGGGCTTTAAGCAAGTAATTAGTAAAAATATCAAAGCTATAGAAAATGATATGTTATGCACAATGTTAGAAATAATTTAAATGTCAGGAAAAATGTATATGAAGCCGAGTTAAAGAATTTTCAAAGCATAAAAATAGACTAACACTTGAGACAAAAACCTATCAGGTTATTTTCTAACATCTAATAATAAGAAACACGCTCCCGCATATGTACAAGATTTATAAAAAAATTAATAATTTTGTAACAACGTTAATTAGTAAACGTGTTTATAATTTGTTTGAATAACTTGATTTTTCTATCAAAAACAATTCAGATTTTCTTTCATTATTTGGATATTAAATATCGTTTTGGCCTTTATTATTTTCTTTTGTTTATGTGAACAAGACAATAAAAGAAATCATTGTTACTAATACTTCACAATTTGATCACTGCATTAGTATACTAGTACCTAAAAATTCTATTTTATTCAGAACCTTTTATGGGGTATTAAAATTTGGCAAAATCCTTTTCCCGGTCTTTTGTTATTTTTGCAACCATACGATTTACTGATAAGCATTATTGGTACATACCATTTTTGATGGTTTGATGTATTTCAAAGTCAAGATGAAATTTGTCAAATCGGTATACATTAACAGTATTCAACATATGCAACAGCTAGATTATTGTCTTATACACCCTTTCAGTAGTTTGAGTTCAAGAAGTACACGATAATATATTTTTTAAGATGTTCCTTCTGTTTAGATTTGGACTTATGAATATCAGACTCAGACTAGAGTGATTGATGTAATGTTTGTACAGCAGTCAGCAAATCCGCTTAATTATTTTACTATCAATTGCACCGGTTTAACCGTTTACACGTATATATTGATACTCTCAGAAAATGACAGACATTCTGGAATTGTGTCGGTCGGTTATTTTTTTTACTGATACTGGAATATTGACAAGAGTAATTGATTATAATATATACAAGCTACCAATCAGAAAGGAGATAATTGCAACTTTTTCCTGATACGGATGTTAAAATACATAATTATCTTTTGAATCAAATCTATGTAAATGATGATGATCTAGCGGAAATGTTAAAGCAAATTTAGAATTTAAATGTCTTATTTGAAGACTCGTTTTCCTTCATTATAACAGTTTGCGTATTTTCAAAATGCAATTGAGCCTTAAAATTATGTTGGCACAATATGTGTATGTAAATCTATATATTTTAGGCTGTATTTTTACTATTTATTTATTTCCTGTTGTTTTTGTTGTTTTTTTATTCATGCAGTAATGTTCTGTTTTGTTGATGTTGCTTAATGTATTTGTTTTTCACCATTTTCACTATGTTTGATATTTTTGTCAACTATGACTATGTAATAATTTAATGCAGAATAAAAATTGTTGTTTTTATTGTTTTATTTGTTGTTGTTGTTCTAAGATTCTGAATAAGATTTCAATCATCCATGATGGTGTATTGAAATGGCACAGTGCATTAGATGGCATTTACGAAAATTTCAATACATATTTATCATATTTTTTTTTATTCTAGGTAAACACACTCATTATTTCAATTAGAAAAAACAAATGTTGAAAGTCAAACTTTAGAATAGATTTAAGAACTTTATAACATTTGATATCTTTCGTTCTTGTCCATTTCCACGGTGTATATATCTGAATTTGTAGATCATGTATTGTGTATGTTCTGAAATAAAAGATGTTTAAACCAAAATTCAGAATAGTTGTCTTGCATGCATTTTGTAATTAAGATGTTTGTTTGTATACAATAATGATAACGTATGTTTGCAATATTGAAACATATTGTTAAAGGTTTAAAACGTACATTTAAAATTCCAAAGCTGATATTGTGCAATTAATTTGTAATATAAAAATTCATTATTTTCATTTCTAAGCTTTCAAAACATGTGTTAATACAGTATTTATTGAATATCGAACGACCTTAATAAACCAATGAAATAATTGTGTTTTATATTTAATAAGCTAACAATTGTTTTAATTATTATGTCAAGATATTTTACACAATAATGATAACTTACTTAACATAATAAGAATAACTTGAAAGTCAAATGGTCAACTGCGCGAAAAGTAAAAGAAGTTTAGAATCATTCATTCAAAGTAAAATAACGTGCGTATTGCGTAATTTAGATGAACTTGAATAATGAGGAATGTGATCACATTTCAAGGAAACAATATGCAGACGTCATGTTTTTTTTTTCATTTGTTTTCATGTACTTTTAAAATACAATCACTCACTTTTAACGAAGAACAACAAAAACATCACAAATAACTCTTGATTTGAATTTGAATTTCTTCGTGCAATTTACTTGATTAAAGTGTAACCCCCAAATAAAAGAACTCTACATTAAATAATAAAATAAAGGAATAACATCTCAATTTCTTTTGAGTACTTGACTGAATCTTATCAGAGTGGCGTTCGTGGCTGAAGTGTTAAGTTCGTTGACTTCAAAACATTTGCACCTAACCGCTGTGTGTTCGAATCCACACAGGGACTTTTGAGTCTTTCCAGCTCACGGAACGTCAGTGGTTCTTCTTAAGTGCCCGTTCGTGATGAAATAATACACTGAAGGGCACCTGAGGTCTTCCTCCACCAGTTAAGTTCGAAAGTTACCATATGACAATGTATGACCTATACTGTGTTGGTGTGACGTAACAAAAATTATCAGAATATATAATCATGTTTCTCAATATCACCTAGAATTGTTTTTAAAATTTCACAGAACCAAACAAATAATTACATTAAGACTCCGTTTTTCTTATATTTCGTTCCTCTAAAATTTTATGAATTTTTGCACAAGGCACAAAATTTGTCCTAAGTTCACTAAGACGTACCCAAACGTCCAATCCAATTTTCTTTACGTATTGACAAGGTAGAGGCCTTAATTTGATAACAAAAAGCGTCACTATATGTTGCCCGTCGTTACGTGGTAAGACGTCCGCGATTGATAGATGTAAAATCAATCTGGAACAAAGTCATCCCTCGGAAGCATCACAACAAAATTACATGAGAAGTGCAGACGCGGTTTGATTGAGTCTGAACATGAGGTATAATAAATAAATGCAACATCCCTCACGCCCCCTAGCACCGGCTTGAGCGGTACTCAATTCTCAACACTTAATAGTGATGGGATCAATGATCCCGACGGACCAGAAAAATATAACAGCATTGAAGTGAAGTATGGGGCAACAGCTGCCACACGGCACTTAACACCTGCGGTTGTAAGTTGTAAATCATCCTTAGTATGTTTTTTAACCGGGATTCCATTCCTTTTAATATAGTTCCGCCTATTGTTTTCAGGTCCATACTTTTTCCTTTGAGTTAAGAGGACTATCAAAAGTATTTTCCTAATAAATATGAAAGACGTAACAAAATAAGCAACAGCTGTTAAAGCAAACGTATAAAAATTAAAAGATGTTTTAAAATTGCAATTGGAAAAGATGAAAATGAATTTCGAAGAAATACATACAAACTTTCTTTTATTAATTTAAAAACATTTTCGACAAAACAATATCAAGTGAAATGTATTAAGTTTATTTGGGATTTGTTTTGTATTTGTAGGAAATTCAATCCTTAATTATCAAAGCCTTTGACAGAAACTAATGTTTTCTTCTGTAAATTGCAAAGAGTCTGAAAATTACGAAAATTAAAAACAGAAAATTGTACAATTTTACTGATTGATATTTTATTCCAACTTTATGTTGTCATATGATGATTAAATTCCTTCCTACAAGGCAAAATGAATTGAAATTGTGTTTTTATTGATACAAAAAACAACTAATTTGTTAATAACAAGAGTGTAATACTGACGTACTTTTATAAAACTAGGATGATGTTAGATTCAATTTTGTTTTCACAGGGTAGAGATTATTTAATCTGAAAAAGAATGTTTCACGAACATTTGTATAATTTTAAGGAACTTATCTATATCATATAAATAGACTATCGACAACGAACAAACAAATAAAACATTCTTGGGGAATGCTTGTTTTATCATTTATGGATGGGTGATAGTCGCACAGGCTATATGGCGGCTGTCCGCTATACTTGTGGAAGGGGACCTTATCTACCAATCCGTCCGTGTTTTTTTTTTCAGACGCGAGCAGGCAACCGAGTAGAATCACTGACGTTCCGTAGGCTAGCTTGATAGATTCATCTAGCTATGCATTGTATCAATGATTTATATTGAAAGAAGAACACCTTAAATGTCATTACAAGAATGACTCTTTAATATATCAATGATTTGTACCTGTGTAACATTTTCATTATATTAATGATGTATCAAAATACATTTGTTAAAATGTTTAGTATTCAAAGTCTTTTTGTTTTTTACTCATTTATGTTCAGTTGCCTTTGAGCATTAAACTCACCAATGTCTGGTGCCAACAAAAATGGAAAAATTTTAATATTTTTAAAATAATTTATCCTATTTGACTATCTTAATAAAGCAATAAAAACTAAATCGAAGTCAGAAATATTTTATTTTACTGAACTTTGTAAATTCTTTAAGCGGATCAATATTTAGGCCACTTTGTGTCAGAGAGAATTTAATGTAGTTATTTTTGCAATTACTCAAATTAAGTGATCCCGAGTTAGTTATTTCTTATGATGATGTGTGCCTTTTTAATGCTAAGTACTATTAGTACTTGTTACCAGGATTCAGGAAAGTGGTCAATATAAAAAAGCTTTGTTGAAAAAAACATGTTATATTACTGAAATGAATGTCAATGAATTTTGTAAAATGTTCGTTTATATTCACTTTGATATTGTAGAGCTTTCTTCCTCTTAAACATCTTAACTGCGTTTAACTTAGTAACATTTTAAGGGGACATTAAAATGTTCAGATCATGAAATCGTTGGTCATTTGCTTTCGATAAATACTTCAATATCGTCAATGACCGTTGTGCTTGTATCACTACTTGAATCAGAAAAATATAACTTATAATGAAAATACGTCTTACAGTCGCATGTAAATTACCATTTTATTTTTTTCCGAAGTCTTGTGTTTCCTTCTTTGTCAAATCAGTACGTTCATTCGATTTCACCTTTTGTCAACATAAAACAAGTTTATTTTCACATAAATTGCAAATATTTTAAAGAAATATCCGAATCACTCCAAAATCCTATTTGTTAACATTATCATAATTATAATGTGTTGATGTTGTTTACATGGTTAAATGTTCCTCAAATTTATGTCTTTACTTTTAATGTCACATTATTAATTTTGCATGGAAGGAGGACTAATAATTGAATTTCTAAATTTATTTGGTGTTATAAATCTTTCTAATGTAATGTACATTATCAAAGCAAGTCTCTTTACTTTTTGTTAAAGGTAGGAAACAATTGTCATTGCAATAATATTTTCGGTTTGGTGTTACACTATTTCAGACTCTTCATTAAATTTGTTGCGTCACCCTCAGGATATGTTACATTACAAAAGGAAATTCAATTTTCAAATATAAATTAACAAAAATGTTTTGTCCTTTTAAGAAAGTTATTGTGGTTAAAGTTGCATATCTTACCAAAGTTAATGACGGCATTAGAAGTGAACCCTGTTTTCATAGAAAATGTCATAGCAATTTCCTAATGCACAAACACGCATTATGTCTTGAAATTGGACACAAATATATTTTCGTTTCTTCAAACTCCTCAATATTATTGTTAAAGAAAATAAAATTATTATGTATTCCCTAAATTATCATACTATATTGAGAAACTTAAATTGCCTTCACCAACTTGTCATCCCTATTTCATTCTATAAAAAAACAAAATATTAACTATTAAACTACAAGCAGCTAATTGAGATATCTGCTAAACATAAAAATATGACAGGCATGCAATTTGTTTTAACTGGTTTAATAAGTGTATCAGTGCAGGTAGAATAGGAAAATGTGATGTTATCATAGATAGATAATCAAGCACTTGTTTTCTTAAAATAAATGTGGAAACAGTTTTAATTGCAGAGATATGATAATGAGATGTCCTTGCCACCTATATAGGCCATGAGATACATGACATGTACGTTTAAAGAGGTTGAGCAGAATGTTCATTAAGATCAAATTTCAAAGCAGGGCAGAATATCAAGAAAACATAGTGACTTTTACTAACAAACTCAATTACACATAACCACAAGAAATACATTTTGGATACCATTCAAAACACTTGAGGAGGTCCAACGAGCGAATAAAATGAGGACTCATATCGGGAAATAAATCATTAAATATTCCTTATTTTTGTGCATGTATGTAAAAATATATTGCTTGTATACAGACAAATCCCTATGATAATATTTTTAACTATCTTTACTTACAAAAATAAAATGTTATGAATGCAGCCAGCTGCATAAGTTAGTTAGAAAACACATTCATCACTGTATAAGGACAATTTTTCAATGCATGTACATGATATCTCTGTATTATCATATGTAGTAGTTCTAAGAAAATTATAACTTATAATGTGATATCCAACTTTTCCTATGCTAGACTACAACTCATACGCAATATAATACCATTGCTTAATAAGCAAGTGCAAAGCTATTAAGGTTAATTGACATTTCCTGAACCTTTATGATATAAGTGTTATGAACACGTCCATGAATAGGCTCAATCATACCGAGCCTGTAACATTGTCAATTTGGACTTTCCTCAGGGATTCTGTTTTTCTCTTTTTCATTGTCACATCAATGTTATTTCTGCCGTGTGGCGGCAGTAAAAAGTCTCCCTGTACATCAAATCAAAGATATTATATTTTTGATCCATGATGATCGTCCAGCGCGACATTGCTGTTGTGCATACATGTTATGTGGTAATTTTAGTTTCTTCTATTTGGCATTTTTCATCTTGGATGAGCCCCTTCATTTATTTCCTCCGTTGTTTTCTCGTTAAAGGCACGCACATTCTTTTACTTGGGGACCATACGTCGCTTTTAATGGAATGGCACTACTGTGTGACATTGAAGGTTCCACGATAACCGCCGTATGAACACATCTGCGGATGTTCTAAATTCAAAATTTCACAATTTTCGTGGGTAAAACCTTGAATTTTGCTTATGCCGGTGCTAGGGTGCGTGCACTTTCTGGTAATGTTCATGAATAGGCTTAAAGAAACCGAGCCAGCAACATTGTCATTTTATTTTGCATTGGTTTCTGTTTTACTCTATTTTTATGTTTCCGTTATTAACTCTGAGAACAATATTGCTCTTTATACCACTGTTTTCATCCAATTATTGTGTAATGGTGTAGGATTTAAAAACAAAAAGGTCGGCATATTCGGTGGTTATTGTCACATTT
Source organism: Ruditapes philippinarum (assembly GCF_026571515.1). Classification (NCBI taxonomy): domain Eukaryota; kingdom Metazoa; phylum Mollusca; class Bivalvia; order Venerida; family Veneridae; genus Ruditapes; species Ruditapes philippinarum. The sequence continues at coordinate 90,578 of NW_026858388.1, read as the reverse complement.
TTATTTTAAGTTTGATGTGAGCAATAACTTAAACCTTTTAATTGCGATGTTTTTTTTCTGTCTATTCCTCATCGATGTACCTGTTTCATTTTTCGGATGCCTTATCTTCTAACTAGAGTGCAATCAAGTTCATACTTACCACAATTTACATGCTTACTATTAAGCGGATTTCAGATGCATATATCTGGTAAAGATTTGTTCAAACATTTAGGTAGCTCTAAAATTACAATGTATCAAAATCATTGGCTAGTTCTAAACTTTATATAATATATCTCTTAGCTTCAGCAGGTGAAGTGGTTTTGACCCCTGGTGTTGCTTTAAGTTTGTAACATCTGAGGTTAGCTAAAATCATATTTCCTGTTTTTTGGGCCAAATGACCTAAATTGTGCTGGCGCGCAAAACCAACATGTCGATTATTATAATACGAATATTCAACAAATTACTGTAAAATTTATCATCATAATTTATCTTTAAAAAAACTAATATGTAACAAATTAGTATAGATCAAAAGGCGTTCTCAGGTAAAAATTGCCTACTTAATGAAAATTTCGATTTTTTATAAACATTGAACCGTATTCACTGCAATTAAGACCAATTAAGATTATTCTCCTTTCCGCCTATTACTTCAAGATGAAAAACATGGGTGGTGATTCACACAATTATCATGTCTATCTTTCTATTTTGTATTACAAATTCATTAGAGTATGATACAAATACTGCATTAAATGATAAAATTAAGTTAGACTTCACGGATGAATTAGTACAGCAAGACATTTTTAAAATCTATGTGTATATCTAGACTATTCTACAGTAGACATGCGTTTATTGGATTTGTGACTGGTCTACAACTTTCCAGCTGCTATTCTTGCATTCTACAGTGGGGTCGCGATGTAAGCGGGTTATTTAATCTCAAAACTAAACACATAGTAGAAAATGTTGCTAAATTCATATTTTTCAAAGTAAACGTTATATTCTATTTGAATAATATTAATATTGGCATGTGATAATTGAATTTCTTGCTGTTACGAGAGAATCAAAATTGGCAGAAAAAATGTCTTATTCAATTATCAGAATTTGTCAAACAATTTTAAAAATCTCTGCATTGCGTATGTTTGTATTTTTGTTGTTGTAGGGCTTTCGCACATATAAGAAATGAAAAGATCCGTTGGGATCCCTTTTCGGCCTTTTTGGTCGAATAGTGTTCAAAAACCTGAGGACGGGCTAAAACAAAGTGCAATGTAAAATGATAAACATTTTCAGGATTGTACAATTATTGTATAGCTACATACACTTATGACAACAAAATAAGACTACCAAATGATGATAGACTGTGTCTGTATTTCTGTATGTACGTCCGTCTGTTAGCTGTCTCTCTGTTCATCTATCTACATTCACCAAGCTAGATATTCTTTTGCCTTTCTGTGTCTCTCCAGGTCTATTTGTCTTTGCACAAATGGCATGACTTTCTATGACTTTAAAAGCTTATTCTGCGATAGTTTAAGCCTTGTAAGCACATTCGTTTTTTAATATTTTTTGTTGTTTTTGTCCGTTCGATTTTCATGAGTCCTGGCATAATGTTTTGACAGTTACGATTAGTTATTCAAAACTTATTGAATTCAAAGGCTTATACGAGCATATTACTCTGTTTTGGGATCAATGAGTCAACGAAACTTATATGATGCTTTGTTAAATAAGCCGCAGGTTCAAATCAAGACAAAGAAATTTATTTGCTTAGGTTTTTATGTCATCTTTTATATCATCATTTTGCTCATAAGAGCTCTATTCTCTTTATTCTATGGTAGCTGGTTTGTAACAACTTTGTCGTATTTTCTTGTGTTTGTCTGGCGCCCCAAGTGAGACAGTACGACAAAATTGGTACTTGACGTATTTTCATGTTTTCTCCAGGCGCCCGGCAGAGAGAGGTACGACAAAGTAGTCCCTTTCGCTAGCAGAATTGGTTCAAACCCCGTCAAGGGCAAGTCGTTGTTTCCTTGGGCAAGAAACGTTACACTCATTGCCCAGTACTCGTTGGTTCCAGGAACAGATTCGAAAGTGTGTCTATAAGCTTATAGCTTCCTACACAATCGAACTAAAATAAATTCTGTATAAACCAAAGTAGTCCCTTTGTAGTATTATCGTGTTTTTCTCTGGCGCCTCGCCAAATATTACGACACGGCACGATTCAGCCAACATACTATTCGCTTTTGCGCATGCCGCTCGCCTGCCATAAAGTGCCACCCAGTTTAATTTATTTAAATCATCGTCTTGCGCTTTTAAGAAAGGATCTGAAAAGTATGAAAGGGCAAAAGATGACATAAAGTTTCGAATAAACCAAATGACATTGGAATATATTATTTAAGCTGTAAAATAGTATTGAGACTTGTCATATCAATTCTTTTGTTCTTGAATTAAAATGTTCTCCTTATTCAAACATATTTTTGTATACTCACGATATAGACCTAAATATTCAAATAATAAATAGAAATCTCAAAGCTTTGAGGAAACTCCCTCCTTGTAACTATATACTTGAATTTGAAGTCATTTTTATGACGTTCATGACAGAGTTTAGCCTGATGAAACTCGTGTTGATAGTGTTGATATATCCTGCAGAACACACCGTGTTTGGCAAGATAAAAGACTTGAGAAAAGCTTCCTTTTAAATTTATCAGCATCTTGCAAAATAAGTCAACCAAATGATGTGATATTTCTCGAGACAGCCAAAAGGGGATTGTCTGGGGGTAACCTTTATCAATTAGTCAATCAATTAACCCATCCATAAATGTGCAAAAATGTGTGGTTTCACCATTATTTTCTAATGAGATAAAAAAAACATGTTATTTTCTCTTGAATTAAAATCAATTTGTTTTTGATGTTATAATCCGGCTGGCGGCATCTATTTTTTTAAACTGCGTTCATTTATACAGTATTTTTAATGCTTTAAGCATGACATCTTGGAACAATAGGTCATTAAGCATATCGCTCAACATGAGTCATGTTTGGTATATAAAATGTTCAACTTACACTTTTCAGAATTTCATTTTCAGGTTTATTAACACATGCTTTTCTAACTTCAAATTTAGTATAAAACTCAATGATACTAAATTTTTCATGTTGTGCTGAAAGAAATATTGGCACGATAAAAAAACAGACGTCATACACAGGAAACGACAGGACCAGGGAATTTTCCTTTCCTTATATACTCCATTTGTGCTAAGCACGACTGTTGATATTTCTAACCAGTCGATATAGTGAACAAGCATTTAAAACGGTATTGGTGATATCGGTTCTTCCATTGTTAGACGCCGAAAGACGGTCAGGCCACCACTACTGTTGAACTATCTCTTTTCACGACGTAATAGGAAGTAATTAGTAATTGGGTTAATTTCAGTTACATTAATTGTATTTAAATGAGGAACAGTAAAAAGAAACAGAGCAATTATCCATTAAATTTTAACTACTATCAATTACCGGTACGTGTACTTTTCGTAAGGAAGGCATTAGAAGGTTGTTTCCTATTAGAAATATGAAGACTTAACCATTATACATGTTTAGAAAGCAGTCAATATAGTCTTAAGTATTCTAAAAAATACAAGCATCTTGAAGTTATAGAAGTTTAATGCATAAATAGAAAGTTGCCAACTGATTTAGCTAGATGTATTGCTAATAAGTTAACAAATACCCAAAACAAATGTGTTGATTTTCGAAACTGTACAGTCTTACTGATAACTGAGATTTGTGCTCATAAGCATTTCAATTTTAATGGACAGTGATTGTTGACAGGATGGTAATACCACTTACTGTTTTACGATATGTTTTATGTAAAAGATTTTTTGTAAAAGATAATATAACTTGATTATTGGAATTCCCATTGAATTTATAACACCGCCTTATTATCTGTTATTATAAATGGCTCTTGTTTTTTTTTAGTAAAAATATAGGCAGAGTACTGTTTATAGCAATTCTAGATTCATTTTGATTTAATATTTTTTTATTGAAATATTTCAAAAAGATCAAACATTTTACTTTGGTATAGGCAACAATTGCGGAAATTGAATATCCATTTCAGTATCATTTTATTTAAGACGCTCCTTACTTCTGCTGCAGCCCACTCAAGTTACATCAGAAACGGAAATTTAATTTGCAGGCAAATTTAATAGCAAAGCATAAAAAATATTTTGATTAGAATCGCACTTTTATCCAAATGTTAATGTTATCATTAGAAATGCAAGTGATCAAATTTCATGAATCAAGATTTTTTTATTTCATTAGAATTGTGCTGTTCAGTACAATCAATATCCGACATAATTGTTGAAAATTACTGTCTCCAGATAATTCCTTTATATGAACTCTTCCTTCAAAAGCACTACATGCTGATTCAAGAAATGCAATCATTATTATATGTTATAAAAATAACTTAGTAAATGAAGTCATTTAGGCAAAATATATTCAATATCACTTCCTAATGAAGGTATCCAAAACTCAAACGCATAGTATGGAGTCACCAAGATAACGCGTGTTGTCGTTTATGGCGTAAAAGAAAAGAGAATATAATCACCTTTAAGTACGTTGCTCTTAATTGTACTGCAAATTATATTGCTTGCAGCGATAATGATTGGCCAAAGGTTAACCTTCATGTCTGTGGAATATTAAAAGCTCGTCATGCCTCAGAAATGCTTTCATTTGTATTTCACAAAAACTTTAAATTTTTTGGTATCCTCTTACTGTTTCAAAACAAATACTTATTTGCCATATAGATGACCTATCTTTGCTAATTTTGTTTTGTTGGTATAAGTAAAAATTTAATGAATTAGTATTTTGTATACACATTACTGCACACTCAGAGCTTCTTTCGTCAGTTATTTAACATCAAACATACTCTAAATCCATTATTAAAACATTATTAAACATATGTTTGACATTTCAAAGAATTTATTAAATATGGCTAAATATGTGCCTTTGGGTTTAATTTATGACATACGGTAATCATTAATAATGCTTTATTATTGATTCATTAAGAAAAGTAACTCTAAGAAAGGAAAATGTAATACACAGAAACCATTATAACTGTTGATGTCTTTGATCCTTACTAAAATTTATTGACAGACGTCTGTTTTCGTATTCATATCAGGAAACATCACAAAAGGAAATTAAATTTGAAATACAAATTTTACAAAATGTTTTAATAGCATTGCAAAGATAATATTCGAAATCTAAAAAATGGAATAAATACAACACTCCACTGTTTAAAGCAGCATGTCTCCAGATTTGTGCTAATTGTCTTGAAAAACATTTAAGATGTATTTAAAAGTAACATATTGTCAAATAAATAAAGAAAGTATTTTACACAATGCAAACAGCGCTAAAAATCTAAGTAAATTACCAAATATAGGTCAAATATGCAAAAAATAGCTCTAAATGTGTTAGTCTGGCAGTAGAAATATGATGATAAATACTGGAACAGCATGTATACTATTTCTTGAAATGTGAATAGTTTTATTTTTCTTAAAATCATAGTACATATTAGTCAAGGTTGATTTTCTTGAAATATTTTGGCTAATCTGGAGACCTGCATCTTTAATTCCTAAATTTACTCCCAAAACATAACAGACATATAGATGAAGAGATAGAAGTATCAGTGTTTAAAATCTTCATACTACTCAAAGATCACTTTTCATTTGAATATAAACGTAAACTGTTTTTTTCCTCTTTTGTTTATTACGACTGTATAATTGTTATGTTTTATTCTTTGAAATTATTGTATACAGTACTGACAGGATGTGACCGTCTCCAGGAATGCTGACTGATTAATGAGAGAGCGGACTAGTTAGAGATAATTTATATCTTTATGATATAAAGGTTATGTTAGTATCATTAATTTGTAGTAAGATATGGTTATCAATAACTTTGTTTCGATCCAATTACTTTGTAACGATGTAGCAATTAGTCGGCATATTGTGGTCGAGTTTATATATCCAGTATCATCTTAAACTGAAAGTTATTGAGTAGATTAGATTTTATACACATGTTGCATTTCTCAGGTTACATCACAAAATGGAAAATAAATTTGCAATACAACTTTGGCAATATGGGCGTACGGCTTAATACAAAATATTGTACTTAAAATTACACATTTAACCAAATACTAATGATACCATTACATTAAAACATAAAATAAAAGTAATCAAATTTCGTATTTCGATATCTTTTTATATCATTTCATTACAACTCTGCTTATATCAACAAGATGAAATTAACACATTTAAGAATTACGAATAATTTTATGCTTCATTAAGTCATAGAAATGAATCTTAAACAAATATAGAATTAAATTAAAGAATAGTTTCACTTTCAGATTAGCTCAGACAAGGCTCAAAATGTTATATATTGCAAAAGAACTACAACAACAACAAGACGACAAAATATACGAAACTTTATATACACATAATTGCCATATTATTGAACAGAAAAATATAAGGTTCAATATATGTATTGACATTACAAAAAATATCATCATCATTTTAACTCTAATGATACATTTTTGCTAAAGCTTTGTTTATAATGACCGTATAATAATTGTAACATTTTTGCTAAAGCTTTGCTTATAATGACCGTATAATAATTGTAATTATAATGACCGTATAATAATTGTGAAATATTCTCGGAAAACAGATTTAAAATGACTGACTTGATGAATCCGCATACTGCAATGCTATCGTAATACGAAACCATTGCTTAATGACATAGTGGACTAGTTAGAGATAATTGACATATCTTGGTTCTTTATGATACAAGGGTCATGTTTCTGTCATTAATTCTGAGTAAAATATGATAGAATACCTTTGTTTCTGACCAATTATTTTTGTAATGGCATTGATTAAGACAGGAATTAGATCAAAATACAATGTTTTTCAATCTAGGTTTAACCGCTTTCTCATTTACATCCGTCTGCAGACGACTTTTTATGTAGATGCCCGTTCATGCCCCAAAGAGGTGCCTTATTCTTAGCTGATGTTGTACACATCTCCTCGAGGATCACAATCCGACGCGCTATTCACCGATTTATGCTCCATATTCGGGGTAACTGCTGGTTTTTGTGGTAGAGTAATTGATAGAAATATGTTTATTTAGATAACAGTGCAGTATCATATCCTGAAGGGATCCTTTCGTATAGAGCACCAACCTTATTCTTAGTTTTTTCCGTATACAGCTCCTCGAGCATTTCTATTCGACGTGCTTTGTTATCGATTAGTGTTCCATATTTGGCGTAACTGATGCTTTTGTGGAATAGTAAATCACTATTGAATACATAATGTATCTGATACAAGGTAAACAATTTGTTACTAATTGTTTTATCAAGCACATCGTAACAAGATAAAGAAAGTTTCGATAGAATAGTAATAAGATTACAAACACCAAGTTATTGTTTATCTATTCACCCGTTTATCGTCCGTCTACCCGACTGTCTCTCTAATAGGCCGTATATCTGTCTTTCTGATCGTGTATCAGTCTCTATGTCTGTCTTTGCATCAGTGATATGACATTTTGTGGTTGTTTATCCTAGTAAGATGATAGTTTAACCTTGTGAAAACATATGTCTGTTTGGCTTTTTGTATGTCAGGCTGTTACAGTCCTGCTATAATTCAATAAAAACTATGATACATATTCTTTGAAACTTATTAAAATAAGTGATAAGGTAAGTCCCACTTCTTTGGAATAAATGAGTCTAAACAATATAATAAGGTTTATCAGAATCTGGGAAAAAACCACCTTGTTTTAATCATCCAAAAGTTAGAACAACGTCCGAGCCGAGATTATACATACAATCATCTGAGTGACCATGGTCTACCAACACAGGAGGAAATGCCTACTTCTATTTTTCTACTGTTTCAATAGACGATACCACGTTCATTGTCATCCTTTTTATATCATTATTTTAACCAGAGAAGTATATTCGACGGCGCGCATGCTTTTCGCCGTATAGTGTACCTCAATTTTTAGTGTAGTATTCATCGAATAGAGCTCAATTCGAAAGAATCGCTTTAGGGGGTGACAGTGCAGCACTTTCATTTGCAAGACAATCATGTGTATGTTATATCGAGTTTAATCTACTTCGAATGACTTGAAATGTTAACGGAAAATGCAATTTGAGTATTTAATAGATTTAAATCATGTAGATACAGCCATTGAACGACAAGTTAGCGTGAATGGTCTTTCTAAATAAAATTTTATCTCTTTGCTTGCTGTATTTAGTGGGTGATGCCTGTGCATATGGACAGAACTCCTTTCCGGAAACTGGCGTAAAACAGTTGTATTGTTGTCATTTATGAACTGTGTGGTGTATGCAAAAGACATAATTAATTATCAGGACGATGTAAAGGAAAAGTATTGTATTATCCCAAACTGTGTAATTGTTAAGACTGTAGTTGACAGAAATGTCAAATGTCAAGTTTAGGAGACCTTTAAGTATATTGTTTCACAAGAGAACTGAAATACATTTCCCAGTATAACGTTAGGGTGTTTATAGTTCTTCAGCACGCAACTGAAATAACATTCGTTTTGAAATAAAATTTATTATATTGTTTTATAGTTTTCAATGCAATATGCTATACATAGAAATTGTTTAAATTATCGCACATTTGTCTAAACTTAAATTATCAATTGGTCTTAAATAATGTTCAAATTTCATTTTCTGACATTTATTTTATTTTTTGCAATTTTGCAATGTTCATTATAAGCAACATTTTTTATGCAAATGTTTAAATTAAGTCAAGTGCTTTAGCGTTTCCTTTAGAGTTTCTGCTGCGTTGCGCTCTTTACAAGAGCATTTCTTCATGTCTTCATATCTAATATAACATATGATATAAAAATTTAACATAATTGGTAAGTCGAAGTAAACAATTTGTTTCATATTTTGAGATATTTTTTTGTTTCAATTCAAATATGTTAATCTTAACAAAATACAGATTTGATCTTTAGATAAGTTCTTCAAAAGATTTTTTGTGATGCCCTTTTTCATTTGATTCCTTTATGATTCCAAAAGAAAATGAAATCATTTTTTAATGCGGAGAAGATAGTTAACACAGACTGTGACCATTAAATTGTAATATATATTCTCAGAAAACTGTTTATTATGAAATAACTGACAAGAAGTATCCGTCTTCTTCAATGTTGATCGAAACGTATATGAAATTCGACACCATTGCTTGATGAAAGAAAAGGCGAGTTAGTTAGAGATAATTGACATTTCTTGTTTCTTTGTGATAAAGTATTATATTTCTATCACTAATCAGTGTAGAATATGATTTTTTATATAATTGGTTATATCCAATTATTTTATGGTGACAAAGAGGAACGAGATCAGTAAGTTAAAACAGTTTCATTCGCAAAATCATCTTAAATTGAAAATCTTCAATAATATAAAAGTTCTTACATGTAAAACTAACATTATGCCCATTCAAGGGTATACAGTAAGTGAACAGGTGAAAGGTAAAATAAGTTTTTATATTGCCATTATTCCTTTTAATTTTATAATTTACTTCACATAAACAATAAATAATTCACGGATCGAAACGGGATTTCTGTAATTATCAGTTAGAACCTAAAACGGTAAGTTTATAAAAAGAGTGGGGCAGTCTTTTTATATTTTAGGCAGATTTTAAATTTCGTCCTAAACATTTTCCAAAATAAACTGTTGGCCAAACACCATTTTAACAGTCAATCTTTAAAAATAAAAAGTCAATTCAGCTCAACTTGACTTGAAAATATCAACATAATGTCACTTTAAGAAGCCTTTATTAAAAATGTGCAGTTCTGTCATACGCTAAATATGTGTTTCGTCGAATAATGAACAAATATGTTGTTTGTACATTTGTTTTGTTATTCTGACGTATTAACAGTTTAACCGACGTTTTTAAGGACATATGGAGTTTTTTGTAACTTTACGTTTGGAGGATGACATCAAGTGCCCCTTTTGCATTATTCAGGCACGAGCAGGCAAATGAACCACCACCGACATTCCGTAAGCCAGCTGGATAGCTTCCTCATATAAAAAAGTCCCGTACGGAATTCAAACCCTCAGAGGTGGGGAATAAGCAATTACTATCGAATAAGTGGAGAATGATTTGCACCATTATCTTAAATTGGTTTATAATTATTTGTCAGGGCTTTTGCTGTAGCATGCAGTGACAAATATACCCATTGGCAAAGATACGGCAATAAATTACTCACATATTTTCCAAATAACATACGTACAAAACAGAAATAGGCCAGTGCTTCTAACAATTTATCTATTACACAAAAGAAATAGTCTTATGTTCAAACACGTCTTCCTGCAAACGACAGGTCTAACAATTATATCAAAACAACGCTCTTGAGGGATGTTGTTTTCAAGTAAAATCGCCGCTTTGATGACATTTTCATGAAAACAAATAGATAAAGTAAAGTGCAGCGTATGTATTGGTAATCCAATCTCTGGAAAAGAACACAATATATTTTTAGTGCGGTAACCTTAGTTCGACTGAAATTTGTTGTAAATGGTAAAATAATGCTATCTGAGAAAATAATTGACCAATTCAAATCATAATAATTTCAACTTGTAGCTTTTACTATCTAATGAGAGAGTACCATGGCAACCCTTTTCACATAAACCTCAATCTTTTCGCTAAGTACTTTGTTATATATAAATTATTGCGAACCAGGATATTCACTGAACGCTTTCTCCAGAGAGATGCCTTACGTAAATTTTTTATACTGCTGTCATTTAGGAACTGCGTGTACCCATTGTATGTAAAAGACATGATTAATTTCAGGATGATGCAAATGAAGACTCTTGTATGGTCATATGTGTCTGTAGTTTTGTCATGATAATTGTTAGGACTGTGGTCGACAGAAATGTCAAATGTCAAATTGATAAGGCTGTTAAGGTCAGGTGATGTATTGTTTGAAAGGCCGACCCACCATTTTCGTAAAAGCGTTTTTGTTGTTTTTTTGTTTTATTTTGTTTTTATTTGTTTTTTTTTTTTGTTTGTTTTTTGGCATGCGTTTTCTTTGTTATTGTTATCAAAATTTGTGTCGTGAAAATACATGTATATTATTTGATGTTGTATTTCAGTAACATCGGCTGGATAAAGTTTTCAAAAACATTAAATATTGGTGGAATTGATTTGGAGTAGGTGACCCATTGCTGTCACCGAGTTGACACCCTCCAAAGGTTCTTTATCTTTATCATTGCTGAGGAAATTGCTTCCACTGATCAACAAAAAAGCCTCAAGTCTACGGGTGATTCATTGTTGAACTTGGCGGGCGTAAAAGCGGACGTGAAACTCATCCAATATGTGCTCAATAGCATTAAGGTCCCGGGATAGGGGTGGACAGAGCAAACAAGTAATTCACTCTCTTTGTCTCTGACTACAACGGTCGTATGAGCCCGGGCATTATCGTGCATCAAAATGCATCCATCACCAGCAATACCAACATACCGTCTTACATGGACATAGAGAAACTCATCTCGAAATCGCTAAGCAGTCAGTGTGCCTCTGTATACGACAAAGAGATGTCCGTCCTCCCCCTGATTCCATCCCACACCATTATCTAGCCTTTCTGGTAATGTTCAAGAATGGTTGCATCATTTGAACAAAGGCATTATTAGTATGTGTAATTGATAACATTTTTAAGATATTGCAAATATCTTTGATTTTATTTCAAAAAGAAGTTCATTTTGAAATACAATCTTACAAAACTGTTTATAGCTTATATTTTTAGATTTACATAGAACTTGTTAAATAAAGTTGCACGTTTGTTCAAAAAGTTAATAATTTCATCAATTGATTTACTTGGTTTTCTGATATGATAGATCACATTTTTCGTCTTTTAAACTTGAGTAACCTCTACCAAAACTATAAAATGGTCCTATCTAGAGATTCCCCTGGCAATTAATGAGCTGGACTTTGATTTCTCCAATTTAATCACGTTCAAGACATTATCCGGACGATGATACAAGAAGAAAGGAAAATTCAGGGTCTCGTGTGAGCATTTTACAAAACATATTCTTAGACTTGTCATTTACAGGAACATCTGTCAATTGTGTATTTTTGCCTTCCAATTTTTTTCCCTAATTTTAAAGTTGTTATGTTGATAATATCTGCGTAATTTGGTCTGTCTTTTCAAAGTGTGTATATTTGTGCGTAATCTATCACAATAAGTGGCAAATAATAACACATTAATTTTAAAAAAGTGATGCTTCATTATATTGTCCTGAGTTAAAAAAAAATATCATCCAATATATTGCAACAGAGTACGTTTCTAAGAACTGGATTTTGAATTAATAAGAATTTTAATTTTACTTAATAACATTAAATTAAAGCAACGTCGGATACCCACGTTTGATTAACATGAAATGATAAATGTTAATGGTTCGGCGATGCCAATTTAAGATAAAAATGCGGATTGAGCTAAAGTGGAATATGTCGACCTACATTTTTTTCATATTCTACTTCGTTACAAAATAATTTGATCGGAACAAAGATTTAAACATCATATTTTACTCAGAATTAATGGTGAAAATGTGACACTTTTATCATAAAGAAACCAAGAAAATGTCAATTAACTTTGATTGTGCCGTTCTTTTATTAAGCAATGGCATCATATTACGTATAAATTGCAGTCAAAGGACGGATACATCATATTACTTGAAGGCAATAATTGTCGGAAAATAAACAAATGATACGGTCATAAAAGGCAGAAATACAACATGTTTACATTCATTTTGCAAAGTTGAAGCAAGAACTCATAGCAATGCTTTTTAGACAGATTCAAAACTTGAACATACTGTCAATAATTTATCTACTGTCATTTGTGGGTTATTTATACTGATACAATGTTTTCATTGTTTCATTTCCTTTTTAATTATTTTTTATTTTATTTTTATAATTAAATGAAAGTTTTAAGGTCATTATCTCCAGTCCCTAAGCAGACTGACATCCCTTCTTTAATTTCTTTAAGACTTGAGTTTTTAAAGAGTCTTAAAACATTCAGAATACCAGAAAGATCCACCACTAGTCGCATAATATAATAGAGTAGAGAAAAAACAGACATAGTGAATTATTCCGGTCAATTTAAATGAAAAGTAAAGCACCTTCCCATGTGAGTACAGTTTTGTAAAACAAATATTGGTAAGTCTGAAGCTGACAGATACAAAAAAGTCAGATATGAAAAACAGTAAAAATATTGACCTACTATTTTCATAAATACGTTTTGAGAACTCCAGTTTCCCTTCCGTATTAAGGTTTTTAGTGTGCCGATAAATTTCGGGAGACTGCAGGCTGCAAACAAAAGGAAAACACACTTAATTAATACATTTTATTGTTTCTTTTAGAATCATAGACAACAGGACAGTTAATATATCGCGCGTGCTTGCTAAAGCAAGTAACACTTACTAACCCATTTACAGTTTCCATTTAAATCAATAATACATCAATTTTTTGAAGAGAACTACTTATCAACATTCACATAACTGTGTATATGACGATAAAGTGGCCGTGTGGGTATGTTCTGCTTCGTTATTTTAAGTGAAAGGTATAGAAAGTTATCAACATTTTAACATGCAGCAATAGAATCTGATAACATTTTAACTTTCAAATGACGTATACTATAAAAGGATCGAAACTACATCCATTTAGGTTTTAGCTTGCTTTTTTCATATTAATTTTTTCTTATTTTTTTTATTTTTTTTGGGATAGGCATTGGGTTTTTGTTAGTTTTCAAATTGAGTTTTTTTTTTAATATTTTTTGGAGCTGCTTATCTCTGCTATCTACATCTCTGATTATCGATATTTTTGTAGAGCAAATCGGTTACGAAAATCAAAATTCATTTCATAAATGTCCACTCTAACGAATATCTTAAACGAAAACTATTTCCTTTGTTAATTTACATATCATTACCTTAATATTCTAAAAAAGTCCTGATATGTTTCCATAACAATATTGTACCACCCAAAAATGTGTTCCTTTTGTCTTACAAAGATTGATCAAAAAGTTCTTGGCCCGATGTACTTCCGGTAGTCAGATAACCTAATTAATGGTCTTACCTTTCAATATAATCGCCCTCTACAAAAATGCACTTTGCCCACCTGTGCTCCAACTTGTTTAACTCTTCAAAATAGAATTCTCTATCTTGGTCCTCAAAGAACTCATTGACCGCCTCCATGACTCCTTCATTGCTTCAAAAACGTCTACCACGAAGCTTAGTGTTCAGTTTCGGAAACAGGTAGAAGTCATAAGAGGGCAAGTCCGGAGAATATGGGGGATGGGGAAGAATTTCAAAGCTGAAGTCAGTTGCAGCAGCCATCGCAACTTGGGATGTGTGAGCTGGTGCATTGTCGTGCAGGAGCAGAACGCCTTTAGTCAGTTTGCCCCTCCTTTTACGCGCGATTTCTTGAAGCAGACTTCTCAATCCGTCTGCATGATACATACCGTTTATGGTACATCGAAGTGATGGACCCATGTTTCATCCTGAGTTACCGTCCGGTAGATAAAATCAGGTTTATCCTCGTATCTAGACAAAAGATATCTTGAAATTTCACATCTGGTCCGTTTCTGGTCGTCAGTCAACTGTCTGGGGACCCATCTAGTGGAAACCTTTGACATGGCATAGATATCAGTCAGAATTGCCTGAACTGAACCAAAGCTTTCCTAGCAATGTTTCGCAGGTATCGCCTTCTGTCGCACATGACCACATTGTGCACAGCTTCGGCAGTTTCATCGTTGGTGGCCTCTTTTGGCCGTCCAGGCCTCTCATCATCTCCAATGCTCTCCCTGCCCCTCTTAAATTCAGCAGCCCATTTTTTTCACAGTGCTATAGGAAGGAGACTCCTTCCCATGAAGTCTTCGTGGAATTCCTTAGGGGACATCCCTTTCTTACATAGGTACTTAATGGCGGCTCTGATTTTAACTTTCTCAATTTGGTCTGAATGACACATCCTTCTACTGATCAAAGTTTGTTTTATGTTACTTAATCTGTGTAAAACCGCGTGTAGCTCGGTCAGTAATCTTCAATAATATCTCGATATCGACGTATCGTGTCTAAATGTCAGTGTAGTGACTAGAAGTATATCGGGCAGATAACTTTTTGATCATACCTCATATATATGTATATAGATATATAAAGTTTCAGAGATAATTTTCAAGATGTCGTCTGTGGACTTGGTATCGGACTGATAAAATTAAAAGATTCGTAACCGCTTGGAAGATTTTATACACAGTGACACTAAAGAAACATTTACTGTTTGCTGAAAGTTATTTTTTAACTTTCAGTAGTTGAACTTAAAAAACTTTAGGAAAGGAAATATAATTTCTTTCTACATGGAAACGCATGTCTTTCATGTTAAGTTTAGTGCGTTATCATATTATGTCCCAGAAATGGTTTTATTTTTATCTACCAAAAGCTTTTTTATATTTGGTGTCTTGTTATAGTTTCCAAAATGTTACTCATTGGCCAATAACATGAATCATAGATTGCTTCTGTTTCTGATAATTAGTACAGTTATAGAGTTTTAGTATTTAGTATGTAAATCAAAATACTATTTTTTTACAATTTTGCTACTTGTATGACAAAATGTTTCACATGCAGGCTACTTCCTTAGTGTAATAAGTATCTCAAAAACCACTGTTTAAACATTTTTAAACTCATATTTGCCTTTTCTAAATAAGGATAAATTTATTCGTTTCTATGTATCGCACAATGTGCCTTTAAAGATACTACACCCAACTTCGGACCTAATAGCAATAATTTAGTCTAACTTTAATTATGCATCTAATTTTATGTATATCATGACGATAAATTGCCGTTATGTTGAGGAGAGTTGTCATAATCAGATCCGCTGGTCCACGAGTTAAAGGTTTGTGTTCGAAGACCAAAGTTCTAACCACGACTTTTATTCCGGCCAAGACTTTGGTCCTTCTAAGAAGTAGTTGCATAGACTCATGCTATATCGCTATGTTTAACTACTTATGCACTTATTAGCCATTGTATAGTTACTATCCTTTACATTAAAAGTTTATGTTTTGGCTTGTGCTCCACAGGAATAAGATATAGGTATAGTGTCGACATTTTGACTCCAAATCTCCACTTTAAGGATATGCCTAGTGCCACGTTTGTCTCCAAATTTTTAATGACTGAATGAACGGGTTGCATCCTAATTAAATGTGTAAAATACACAACTTGTAGTCAACGTTATATTACAAAATGATCAAAACACAACAGTACACATTTGGCTCGATAGCTCAGTTGGTTAGACCACTGACTGTCACTCCTGAGGTTCCGGGTTCGATCCTGGGTAACACCCTTGGGATTTTTCAGAAACACTTCCAGTGTTTCCCACCTAACTAGAGGTTTACTGGTACGAAACCCAGGTAATCCTCGCATGTATCAGTGCTATACACTGGGCATGTAAAAGAACCAAGGAATCTATTCAATAAGAGCTAGGGACTGGTTCCCGGATTTCCTTGTATCTCATAGCTGTCTCTAGTGTCTGCTGAGGTAAGGACCCTACTGGAAATAAGTGCTTGCACTTTCGTAGGTTATCCTTGACCGCCCGGTCTAAAGAAAATCAATCAATCAATCAATACACTTGCATAATTATGGTAAAGTGATGAATATTTCATAATATAAGAGGCTTAACTCTTTCGATGCCAGCTGCATATTCAATACGTGTTACTTCCCTTGCCTTGATAAGCTATTTACTTTACACTTACAGCAATGGTTAAGGTTTAATTTTTGGAACAATCCAGGTACGGACCAGTCTAGCTCAAGCATAAACACATTCCATGTGTAGCAAATAAAAGTTCGAGCCGACAACATTTGAATTTGCTAAATTTAAATGTTATATCTGATTAAAATAGTTTATTAAAGATATACCATGCTCAAATTTAAAACTAGAAAAATATTGATAATTGCTACATAGTCTCTTTGTAAATATGAAATAATCATGTTTTGACTTCACACAAAGTTGATATGTCATGTTTAAAACTCTATACACCATTGGTCGTCACAATATGAATATATAGTGCCGTTAAAAAAAACTGGCAGTTTTGTTAAAGAAAAGACCAACTTTACTCGACCCATAATAGAGAATGTGACTTCCAATGCATAGTTTTATTCATTTTTAGTCAAATTAGACATATTCAGTAGGAATTTCAAAGGTTTAATAAATTTCTTCGATCAAAATTTTTTCTCAAAGATAAGCATAGTATATCTTTAAATTTAAAATATAATGTGTTCAACCATGTATTTTTATCAGTTGTAATATTTTTTTTCAATTGTTAAGCGAATATATTTTAACTCACATTGATGATTGAAAGATGTTTTAAGAAAGAAATTGTGGAAGAAATCCGTTCAGATTTTAATTTTACATCTTTTTTATAGCCATGTCTGCTCAAAAAGATTTCCATATGTCTATATTAATTTTTAATATGGCACTCTATATTAATTCTTAATATGGCACTTTGATTTTGATAGTTTACCTTTACCTTAATAAATATATAAATTCGTACGAAATTAATTTACATGGATATATCAAGGGAAGCAATTTTGTTGTTTTTTTGTTCTTTGTTCACTAATAGATTCAAAGGGAGACAATCAATATTGTCACATGCACTCTAAAGATATCGACTATCCTCCCTTGGTATAGAACGTAGATTGATTTGAGAACATTAAAATGATTTAAAACAATAAGCTACCGTTTTATTTACCATACACTAATGCTTACGATACCAAAAGAATACGTGGCTCTTTATTTATTTATTTATTTATTGATTGCCAGTTCAAATCGAAAATGTATATTTTAACATGAAATATGTTTTAAAGATTTGTACATTCAGATACAAATATTTCTATTTCTTGATTTTTTTTCTTTAACAACTTAGCCTCGTTAATAAAAATACCACTATTTTTAATATTTCCGGGAAAGTAACAATTGAAAATCATATGAGCCGCGTCACGACAAAACAAACGTAATGCGTTTGCGACCAGCATGGATCCAGACCAGCCTGCGCATCCGCGCAGTCTGTTCAGGATCCATGCTGTTCGCTTACAAACCCTATAACAAGTAGAGAAATTGATAGCGAACAGCATGGATCCTAATCATACATCAAATGAAACATCCTCAATTTTGAAAACTAATTTCCAGTCCAGTCATGTCAAAAATCCGAAGTTGAGTCCCTTTTAAGGAAATTGAATGTTAAAGAATTAATGTCTTTATGAACACCTGCTAGATATGAGCCGCGTCACGACAAAACAAACGTAATGCGTTTGCGACCAGCATGGATCCAGACCAGCCTGCGCATCCGCGCAGTCTGATCAGGATCCATGCTGTTCGCTTACAAACCCTATAACAAGTAGAGAAATTGATAGCGAACAGCATGGATCCTGATCAGACTGCGCGGATGCGCAGGCTGGTCTGGATCCATGCTGGTCGCAAACCCATTATGTTGGTTTTGTCGTGACGCGGCTCATATCTAGCAGGTGTTCATAAAGACATTAATTCTTTAATATTCAATTTCCTTAAAAGGGACTCAACTTCGGATTTTTGACATGACTGGACTGGAAATTAGTTTTCAAAATTGAGGATGTTTCATTTGATGTATGTCTAGACCAATAATTTGTGTGCAGACTTTCAGAACATTTGCTCACTCCATTTTTTCAGAATTATTATTCCAATAGAGCAAAATGATCCAAAATTGAAATGTGTTTCAACGCTTTTCATTCAGATATAAAAATACGGTATTCAATTTATTCTAAGTGTATTTCTTAAATATTTTTAGGTGCCCCAGTTGATCTTTGTAAGAAATTCAAATTTTATATTGTAGGCATTTGAGTATTAGTGAAGTCCCTTTAAAGAAATTTTATGACAATATATTTTATTTTTGTTCTGTCAGATACTACAAATATTCGTATTCCGATGTGATAGGCCGCTTCATCTGATAATAACTTAATGTTTATTTGTTTTCACATTAATGACCCACCACTACTTTGATGACCTAGACATAGCACTTTTAAGTGACGCCAATTGACTAAACGTCTTCATCCTGGTTGTCGTTTTCAGTTATCTCTTCCTGGAGTGGTTTCGGAAAGGAGAAAGAGAATCCAGCTTCTTGTTGGGATTCGAACCATCGGCATCCGGATCGGGAGTCCGATGCTTGACGCCTTCACCAGTGTGACGGCACTAATGAGGAGGTGGGTTAATCTTTATTCGATTCCGCCATAATGATTTAACACATGCCAGTTTATTTTATTTAGAATTACTGTACATGTATGTAAATTAATAAATATTTTTTCCAAAAACTTATCTCGGTGTGCTCGAGGTTTTGATCAACAGGAGTTTGTGTCTTCTCGAAGGATGAAGTTCGTCTTGTTTTCGACAGTAAAACCTGGAATAAAACGAAATTGCGATTGCATAAAAATTAATGAAGACCCTGTAACGATTCCGTAGTTATTTGAGTTGGTCCGTTTAGTATTATGGAGAATTTTCATTATTTATGCTATAAATCGTATTATTTTCTATCAAATCTTCTCTTAAATAAGACATGGCATTTATGTTTGCTAAACTTTCTGCCAGCCAAAATGTACACTCATTAATTTAATTCCTCCAAAAGACTCCTGTCAGTTAAACAAAATTGCGAGACCTTTAGAAAATAGCGGTATGTACGAACTTATCTAAAACACGGCGTCGCGAAATACGCCAATGTTTGTTTTTTGTAAATGAGACGACTTTTAAAATGTTTGACTAACTAATCCTGGGTTATTTCTTATCAATTTGTAACTAATTTCACTCCGTGTGCCTTCACTTTTTCCCAATGTGTGCACAATTATTTCCCGATTTGCACTGCAGCGATGAAGTGACGTTCAGAGATAACGATGACAAATTTAGCCCGGGTTTTTATTTCTGTTTCAAATTGTGTTTTAAGTGTTATGTTAACAAAATTTATGTTCCATTTCTAATTGGAAAATATGTTTCGCTTTAAATCCGCCTATCATCAAAACATGCTGACAAATGTGTGAGTGCTCCGTAGTTTAAACAAATTTGTATTGAACATTTCAATACATTTGGTGTTTTCAACTTTTCTCGTCATTTCAGAATCAAAGCGTTTTAGTGACATGTTTTCTTGATTCTGTGAATAGATTAACTCTGACCGTATAAATCAATTCTGTACTCCCTTACTACTTTTCCTTATCTTTTTTTCCAAACAATTTTCCAAATTTTGAAATACATTGAACTGTTTCTTCCTGATATTCTTTTAAGAATTTAAAGTGGATTGGTCTGCGATTGGGAATATTTTCCATAAACATTTTTAATATTGATAAAAACAATATAAATGTATCGTTTGGATATTCATACATTTTAATTTACTTCAGTAGATTCGTTTTATCATATGTCCACAACTCTGGTTTAAATTAGATAGATACTTTTATTTCCTCCAATATTGAAGAGCATAACATATTTACAGAGGTGAACATAGACATATACATAAACAAGTAAAATACATATTAACAAAATAGTATATCCAATTTAGCATCGTTCATATAGTAAGAAGAAATGCATTAGAAATATTTTACATTAACTACATACATTATATCAGATGTAGAAAACAAATATAACAAAATAAATCTTAACTTACAATTTGTCTCATGAGGTGTTATTTTGTCTTAACATATTAACTAGTATACTTATCAAGGATCGTATATAGCTCAAGAGGTAAGTATAAAATGTACAAACAGTTATCAGGGTATCATATATTGCTCAGGAGGTAAGTATCAAATGTACAGACAAATATTAACTAGTATACTGTACAGACACATATTTATAAACTAGTATACTTATTAAGGTACCATATATATCTCAGGAGGTAAGTATCAAATATACAGACAAACATTAACTAGTATACTAACCAAGGTATCATATATATCTCAGGAGGTAAGTATCAAATGTACAGACAAACATTAACTAGTATACTTGTTAAGGTATCATATATATCTCAAGAGGTAAGTATCAAATGTACAGACAAATATTAACTGGTATACTTATCAAGGTATCATGTATTGCTCCGGAGGTAAATAAAAAAAACTGCTTTAAGCATTAATTTGTATCCTTATAACATTATGTTGGCATATCTGTCATATTTGACAAAAGTCTATGCGGACGAAAACGAAAACGTATAGACTGATGAGATGACAATTACATGATATCCTGTTATCTATAAATATAGTTATACTATTTAGAGTTGGTTCCTATTTTATTAGTTTTACAAGTCCTGTATTGGGTATTTATTACACCGAGTAAATTCCGGCATTTTGTTCATTATAGAGACATGGAACTCTATAAGATTTCACAGTCACCCTCCAGTTACCAATCTTTTGTTCTAGAACAGTTTATTATACTAAATATTATCAACGTCAATATATATGGTATTACATACATTACATTTTGGACCAATTCACTTTAACTCTAACTGCAACATTTATTTTTTGAAATAAGTTTACGATCTGTTTTCTTATCACGTGAGGAATTGATATATAAAACGAATTAGACTTTTTACTTACTGCGGTTTTACTAGAGGTTTTAAAGAGGGTGTTTCAATTCTGGTATAGGCGCCCATTTACATGTGTAATTAACGTTGCTCGTTATGGCGGTGAAAATTTAAACTAGCAATTTATTTAAAATGAACATAATGTAAATTATTTCAATCCTTTAAACTAACGACGCTAATTCAGAAAATAATATACATGTACTAATTTTTCACATACCCGTGCCGTTTTTTGCGACGCCGTAAAAATGGTATTGCACGTCCATGCATATTATCATTTTGACGTGACGTCATTTGTGTTAAATAAACATAGTGTAAAGACGTACTAAATGTTAGCGCGTCAATGAAAAAATAGTTATTTTTCATTTTAAACAGTCTTTATTGGGTACAATATTATATTCGTTGAATAACTCGTTCAATAAATTCAGTATTGAACTTACACTCATTCAATATCCTTTATATATTAACACTGTCTATATTGCTTAGAATATGACCGGGGGGCTGTTAACCCCAATTTTCAAATCACTCTGCGCAGTACAGTATAGATACAAAAAAATCAACAGTATGTATATAAGTTTTATTCTCTTTTATCTGGCGGGATTCGTATGATGTTTAAGTTTACAAGTTTATGCATCGTGTAAGAAAATCCTCGTAAATAAACAGTAGGAATTTTGTATGATGCGTATTGCAGATGAAACTATCAAATGTTAGAGCATAAAATGCAGTTTCTTTCCTCCTTAGACACCGTGTCTATCGGTTACTATCAAACCGTGCCCTCCGTTACGATATTATTATTTATTTATTTTTTGTATTTAAGGTAGTTCTTTTTTTCTTTTTTTAGCTGGAT
Organism: Ruditapes philippinarum; assembly: GCF_026571515.1. NCBI lineage: Eukaryota > Metazoa > Mollusca > Bivalvia > Venerida > Veneridae > Ruditapes > Ruditapes philippinarum. The sequence continues at coordinate 68,155 of NW_026858388.1, read as the reverse complement.
TGAAATGAAACATTAAAACAGCATTTTGTTTCATGGTTTCTGTTTTTGTTATTAGATGTAATATTTACAAAGTAATTTTTGTTCTATTTCAAAATTGGGTTTGTTTGTTTCTTTTTTCTTTCTTTCTTTTTCTTTCTTTCTTTCTTTCTTTCTTTCTTTCTTTCATTCTTTCTTTCTTTTATTTTATATCTTCCTTCCTTCATTGCTTCCTTCCTTCATTGCTTCCTTCCTTCCTTACTTCCTTCCTTTCTTCCTTTCTTCCTTCCTTCATTTCTTCATTCATTCCATCAATTCGTCCGTCTGTCCTTACGTGCGTACGTACTTCTTTCTTCCTTCCCTGCCTCTTCCATCATTCAATCTTTACCCCTCCGCCCCTTCCTTCCTTTATGTCTTCCTTTCTTCCTTCCTTACTTCCTTCTTTCATTTATCCTTCAAGCTGTCACCGTCGCCACCACTGATACTGTTGTTGTTGGTGTTGTGGTTATTGTTGCTGTTGTTTATGGTAGTGGTGGTTTCTGTTGTTACTATTGTTATTCATTTTATGTCCCAGATGTTTTTAGTGCTTGTTTAACATTTTAATTAAGATTATAAGGATGTCGTTCAGATATCAACACGTGATTAGAGCAAACTCGTGAAATACCGGCATCTGTCACGGTTATACTACACGAGATAATTCAAAACAGGCTTTCAACTAAACACGCATGTCTATAAAAAAAAAAGAATGGTAACAGTTGTTATATATCCGAGTAACATCCGTGATTGTAAAGAGTTTTATCTAATTTGTGTAATATTATTATGTATAATTAAAGTAAAAGTAAATGGCAGATTTAAATTTTCAGAAGGGAAGTTTGTTATTTAGTTATTTAGGTCGCTGATATTCAGTCACTGATTTTATACTAGAATACAGGTAAACCTTTGTTTACAGACCAGTAGAAATGACCTAATAAAGTGGTATTTGTGGAGAGTTGGTCTCTTGAAAAGGACAAGAAATCGATCGAGCGCGATAATTGTGCAAAACAATCAGTAATGACTAAATAGAAATGTACATTAAATATGATTTTTGCTCTGCTATGGCCTTTAAATACGGGTTATACTGTAAGAATTGTGCTTGTTAAGTCAAGTGTGAATTATTTGTATGTTTTAAATCAGTTATACTGTATTCTTCGTTTGTTTTATTTTATAAACTTCTGTTTGACATTTGTTGTTTTTGGCATATTTACACGTACGTTTTAAATGTCATGAAAGTATCCCACAACTGTCAATGCACGTGCCAGTAATCATAGAACAGACTATATCCCGTAATCCGGTATATATTCCGGATAAAACAAATTAAGAAGGAACATGATAAAGCTTTATATTTCAATAATTATTTAAACAAGCACTTAAATTTTTCCTCCTTATTTACATATACATATTACAAATTAACGTTACGATTAACGTTTTTCCTCACTTGAAGTCAGGCATTTTATTATATGGTACATGGCTAAGAATAAAGGACGTACTTGTATATTAGAATAAGTATGTGCAATTAAATGAAATATTGCCGAGTCCGATTCCTTTAGTATGTTTCAGATCGCATAAAGTCAACGGTAGGTTCGTGCATCTTCGGCATTTTCCGCCTTTCTCCGAGATTCCTTAAATATCACATAAACTTTCATATGATCGGGAGCTTAAGATTCCTGGTCCAGTGGTAGTGCGCTGGACGACTAGTAAACCAGATTACACTCCGAACCCCACCGCCTCACTATACTCCCCCATCTCCGGTCCCTCACAATACTAATGGTCTTTCGGATGGAGCCTTAAAAATTGAGGTCCTATGCATTTGTGCTCAAAGCCGATCACGTGAAAACACCAGGATGTCCAGTATAACGTGCTTAACTTGGTTCGTTTCTGGAACGGGGAAACTTACCCGAAAATAACAACTATTTGTGCAACAACATGTTAGATATCTTATTTTCATCTAAAATAAAGTTTACAGAACATTGATACCTTTAAATTTTTCTCAATGCAGCTTTTTCTTATTATTATTATAAACAGCAAAATTCGGGATAAAAAACAACAACATGTGCTTTGTGTGTTCGTACATCTAAACAACAATTAACTTCAGTATCACTGGAGTCTCGTATCTAAAAAAAAACTCTTCAACGCAATCAGACCTCATCAATTATTAAGAATCTCGGCTGAAATTAAAACAAACGCAAACAAACATAATCAATTTATGACAGGGAGACTGTCTGTATTAGTTTGTATCACTTAAATGGTAAATCTCTGTTGTTTAAATGATTTTGGTGACGCTGAGTCTCGTGATTTCATAAAGCAGAGGACGCTTCACAGAAGCTTTATATTTCTCCGCGTCAGTTTACGATAAAACGGACTTTTTTTTACCATCAACAAGTAGCAGACGACATTTACCATACGTCGTCTGCTTGTGTCGCCTGCTCGATTGCAATAAATATCAAAAAGTTTTGCAGACGAATTGATGATAAGGAACACACACTTTCCTATTTATGATGCCACCGAGACTCATTGAAATGGGAAAAAGAATTACGTAATCAGGAAAACATTTTAAAACATTCATACCTTGAAATTGTTACCTTTTTTTCCTCAACATATGCGCAAAATGATGATGATAATGATGATGATTAGTAGTAGTAGTAGTGGTAGTGGTAGTGGTAGTGGTAATGGTAGTGGTAGTGGTAGTGGTAGTGGTAGCGGCAGCGGCAGCGGTAGTAGCAGAAATAGTGGGAGTGGCAGCGGTAGTGGGAGCGGCAGCGGTAGTAGCAGTTGTATTGGGAGCGGCAGCGGCAGCGGTAGTAGCAGTAGTATTGGGAGCGGCAGCGGTAGTGGGAGCGGTAGTGGGAGTAGTAGTAAAAGCAGGAGCAGTAGTAGCAGCAGCAGTAGCAGCCGCAGCAGCAGCAGCAGTAGTAGTAGTAGTAGTGGTAGTAGTGGTAATAGTAGTAGTTCACACAAATATATTGTAAATATATTGTAATTAAAAGAAGGATATAATGCGACACTCATTCATCGGTATACAATGTATTTGAATGTATTTCTACGGCATGCGTTCGAGAGAGAAAAAATGCATATCAAGAACCTACAACGCTGCTGTATATATATTATGATAAGGAATTATCATTATTATCATTATTTTATAAAATTCATTATTAACTATCAGAGAGAGAAAATGCCTGTAAATTTTGCTGAGGGCACAAAAAAACGCCGCAATATTTGTCAATACTAATCTAGGTTGAAATCTACCCCAGTAGAAATTTCTCTACTTAAATCGTTTTGAAAAATACACTGTGACATGAATTGTCCAATTCAATTAACTCATTTGAAGAGAAAAAACAACATTTAATATTTCTTTTCAGCTATGAAAATAAGTAGAAATAATTATCAAAGAGCGTAAAATAAAGTCCGTATGAAAAGCAAAATAGAATTCATAAACTTTATCTAATTCAAGATTATGAATAGAAAAAACTAAAGTAAATGCATTAGGGTTTGGACGAAACAGATTTTATCTGTCTAATTTGCTATTCTTGTTCGAATATCTCCATGGTCATATTATTAGATATTATCAAAATTATAAAATATGTCAAAGCCCAAATGACAGGCACAGGGCGTACAAAATTGATGCGATTACTCCGTCAAATTCGGAGACCTTCGGATCAAGACGACAAAAAAATATCTGAATGAAATCTCGTGGAAAATTATCGAATTCAAATGCGATAATTATGAAAATTTCAACTAATTTTTACTGGCGGTGACATCTCTTTCCCGATAACAACTTCCACGTTCACCTTGCAAATTAACTTTTTAAAGCAAAAAAGATCTGTTTAGTCGATTTGAAACGTTAAAACGCCCATTTCATAACATATCAGGAATCTATTTTGAGCGCAGATTACTTGTAAGACAGGCTTTTAATTTGTGTATTACACTTACATAAAAAGGCGTTATCGTTCAAGTCGTGTTTCAGTTTGCATCAAACACTTGAAAAACACTGCTGTTTCCAATTGTTATTGTTGTTGTTGTTTGTGCTTAGCTTAATTCTGTATACTTGTACCGTTTTTAGTTGCAGCTATAGTCAGTTGAATGAACGCAACTCATATTTGTAGATGTAAGCAGACTGGTCTCATTGCTGCTCATCAAAACAACTAGCCAAGTCAATCGCAGCTAGCTGTCACTGTTAAAGCAAGCCGATATTTTAAAGCTAGTCGTACATCTTTGGGCAATTCAAGCATATTAAAGCTAGTCAATCATCTTAAAGCTATGCTAGCATTTTATAGCTATTTGTACATCTTAAAACTAGTCGAGCATCGTATAGCCATTCATGCATATTTTAAGCTTGTCAAGCATCTTAAAGCTAGTCGTAAATCTTATAGCTAGTCCTATATCTTTTGGCTGCTAGTCATATATCTTTAAACTATTAAAGCATCTTAAAGCTAGTCGATTATCTTATAGATGGTCAATCATGTTACGGTTAGTCAATCATGTTAAAGCTTTTTAGTTGAGATGATCAAGCATCTTTAAGCTAGTCAATCATTTTATAGCCATTCGTATATTTTAAAGCTTGTCGGGTATCCTGTAGTTTGTCGTACATCTTAAAGCTAGTCGGGCATTTTAGAGGTTGTCGATCATCGTGCATCTTTAAGCTAATCAAACAACTTAAAGCTAGTCAGTCATTGTGTAGATAGTCGTACATCTTAAAGTTAGTCAATAACTTTATAGCTCGACGCACATCTTTAAGCTCCATCACACGTTATGGTTAGTCAATCATACTTAAACCACACTGTAAAAGCTAGTCGATAATCTCAAACATTGTCCAACATTTTGAAGCTAGTTAATAATTAAAACCCCCGTAGATCTTAAAGCTACATGTAGTCGTACATGTTAAAGTGCCGATCATCTCCAGGCAATCATCTTATAGCTAATCAATCATAGCTAGTCGACACTGTTAAAGCTTGTCGAGTTAATAATTTTAAAGCTAATCTGTAAATTATTCGATGATCTTAAAGCTTGCCGATCATCTTAACCTTGTCGATCATTTTAAAGCTATTCGATCATCATGAAGCTAGTCGATCATCTTAAAGATAGTCGATCATCTTAAAGCTAGTCGAACATCATAAAACTAGTCGATCATCAAAACAATAGTCGATCATCTTAAAGCTTGCCGATCATTTTAACCTTGTCGATCATTTTAAAGCTATTCGATCATTAAAGCCAGTCGATCATATTAAAGCTAGTCGATCATCGTAAAGCTATTCAATGATCTTAAAGCTTGTCGATCATCTTAAAGCTACATGTAGATTATCTTAAAGCTAGTCGATCATCTCAAAGCTAGGCGATCATCTAAAGCTAGTCGATCATCATAAAGCTAGTCGATCATCCTAAAGCTAGTCGATCATATTTATGATGATCATTTTAAAACCATCATAAAGCCAGTCGATTATCATAAAGCCAGTCGATAATCATAAAGCTATTCGATCATCTTAAAGCTAGTCGATCATCATAAACCTAGTCGATCATCTTAGAGCTAGTCGATCATCATAAACCTAGTCGATCATCTTTAAGTTAGTCGATCATCATAAAGCTAGTCGATCATCATAAAGTAAGTCGATCATCTTAAAGCTAGTCGATCATCTTAAAGTTAGTTCGTTTTTCTTATAGCTAGTCGAACATCATAAAGCTGGTCGATTATACTGAATCTTGTCGATCATTTTAAAGCTAGTCGATTATCATAAAGCAAGTCGATTATCATAAAGCTTTTCGATTATCTTAAAGCTAGTCGATCATCATAAACCTAATCGATCATCTTAAAGCTAGTCGATCATCATAAACCTAGTCGATCATCATAAAGCTAGTCGATCATCATAAAGCTAGTCGATGATCATAAACCTAGTCGATCATCATAAACCTAATCGATCATCTTAAAGCTAGTCGATTATCATAAAGCTAGTCGATTATCATAAAGCTTTTCGATCATCTTAAACCTTATAGTCGATCATCTTATGGCTAGTCGATTATCTTAAAGCTAGTCGATCATCTTAAACCTTATAGTCGATCATCTTATGGCTAGTCGATTAACTTAAAGCTAGTCGATCATCTTATCGTCGATCATCTTATGGCTAGTCGATCATCTTAAAGCTAGTCGATCATTTTAAAGCCAGTCGATCATCCTTAAGCTAGTCGATCATCTTAAAGCTAGATGATCATCTTAAAGATAGTCGATCATCTTAAAGCGTGTCGATCATCGTAAAGCTATTCGATTATCTTAAAGCTAGCCGATCATCATAAAGCTATTCGATCATTTTAAAGCTAGTCGATCACCATAAACCTAGTCGATCATCCTTAAGCTAGTCGATCATCATAAAGCTAGTCGATCATCTTAAAGCTAGTCGTTCATCATAAACCTAGTCGATGATCTTAAAGCTAGTCGATCATCTTAAAGCTAGTCGATCATCATCAAGCTATTCGATCATCTTAAAGCTAGTCGATAATTTTAAAGCTAGTCGATCATTTAAAAGCTTGTCGATCATCATAAAGCTAGTCGTTCATCTTAAACCTAGTCGATCATCATAAACCTAGTCGATCATCTTAAAGCCAGTCGATCATCTTAAACCTAGTCGATCATCATAAACCTAGTCGATCATCTTAAAGCTAGTTGGTCATCATAAAGCTAGTCGATCATCTTAAAGCCAGTCGATCATCTTAAAGCTAGTTGATCATCATACAGCTAGTCTATCATTTTAAAGCTAGTCGATCATCTTAAAGCTAGTCGATCATGGTAAAGCTAGTCGGTCATCTTAAAGCTAGTCGATCATCTTAAAGCTAGTCTATCATCTTAAAGCTAGTCGATCATCTTAAAGCTAGTCGATCATCTAAAAGCTAGTCGATCATCTGAAAGCTAGTCGATTATCATAAAGCCAGTCGATCATCACAACGCTAGTCAAACACCGTTTAGCTTGTCGATCATCTTAAAGCTAGTCAATCAGCTTAAAGTTATTCGATAACCTTAAAGCTAGTCGATCATCATAACGCTAGGCTAGTCGATCATCTTGAAGGTAGTCGATTATCATAAAGGTAATCGATCATCTTAAAGCTAGTCGATCATCATTAAGACAGTCGATTAATCTTGAAGTTAGTCAAAATGGTTATACTATCTCGGTCATGTTTTAGTTAGATTAACATCTTAAAAGCTAATCGATAATCTTAATTTGTCGATAACCTTAAAGATAATTGGTCGTCTTATTGTTTGTAAATAAATTTAAAGGTAGTTGATCATCTTAAAGTAAGTCATTATCCGGAAGTCAAAAGATCATTGGAAGGATATTCGACCATCTTTAGCTAGAGTCGTTCAAAAACAATTCATTTCATTTGTTAAACTATATAAAGATTGCTCACCTTAAATGTAGTTCTTCAGTTTAAAACAAAAGTCTTAACTTGTTCGTTTCATTTACAAACAAGCTAAGAAACTTAGATTTCAAAACAATTAATCGATGCGAAACGTCAAAAAAAATTAGACTAACAAGAAAACTGAACTTGGTGCGATTTTTTTCTGTAGAATTCTCCTGTGATTATTTAAATAATTCTTTCCAATTCTTAATTAATTTGAAAGACAAGAAAAGGTTTTATATTTCAATATTGATGCTATCAGGACAGAATGCCACATTCAAAATTAATTATGCCTTTCAAACGTCAAGGAAGATAACTCTGGGGAAATAGAAAGGTAATTGTCAACAGTTTCGCCAAAGGGGGCTCTGATTTATTACCGTCTGTAATAAATAAGGATATAACCATTATCTTTATCACCCACTTTGTTATTTCATAGCAGATTTCAATCAACAAAACAGCAGACGACATCTAGAAGCCTGGAAACTAATGTCCGCGATTAATCTTTACTTACATCGTTCTTTCATACAAATATCATTCATTAGGCCAATTATGTTGTAAGTTTCCTCGACTATTGAAAAATCCAATTTAACTGTCTACTGTTAAAAAAATGATACCCGGAAAACAAAGAGCTGGTCCTTTGTGCGCTCTGTCGGGTCTATGCCAAAACACAGATTACAAGTAATGAGTTAGAAATAGAATACTTAGGCATATTGTCCTTTCAGGTTTCATATTTTTCACGACTGTCTAGCTCAAAGCTTTCCTAATCTAAGCTATGATCAGCATTGAACAGGAGAGTGTTTTTTTCCGTAGGACATTTCACTGGGTCGATATTTTATATACTATCTCTTGTTTGTAGACAAGAAGGCGCCCTCCCCACAAAATTTACCTAAACAATCTACTGCAGTGAACTACCGGTCAATATAATATTATCGTAACGCCGATTTTTTTGGTTTTCATTTGCTTTGTGCGCGTGCAGGCGTTTTATACTGTATCAAAGCAATGGCTATACAAAATGTTAACAAGTTTAAACACTTTTAATAAGTTTAAACACTTTGCATGTTTTAGCTATGCAAACAGACGATTATACACGATTATACACTTGTACATATTAACTAAAACAAAGATATTACATCAAAAATTATATCACAGTTATCGCCTTCTATCTAACAACGAGTATGAAATAGCCTAGGACTAGCGTTGATATTTTTAGCTTATTTTTTATTCATAACATACGCGCTATTTCATACTCAATCGTGTTTTGATAATATCAATATTTATTTATATGTTTATATAAAGATATAATAATATATATAAATATGTCGATTTGCCGAACAGAAGCACATAAAAATCGACAGACTGGAAACTGGAACCCAGGCCAGGTATGAAACTGAAATACGAACTTTCGTTTTTTGTTTTTGTTTTTTTTATTTATTTATTTTTTTCCTCTCTTTCTAGGTTACATAACAACATTATTTCAGTATAACGAGATAGCGAACAGAATGCCCATTTCGCATGTTATGTTTTCAGAAGCTCATGTTATGGATCCATATCCATATGGGTGTATGATGCGTGATTTATTTTTTTTTAAATGTATGTTTTATTCTGTGAATGTAACTAAGATGTTTCTTATTAAATGAATTTAAGTTTAAGCATATTGTGAACATTTTCAATAATTTACATATAGGTGAATTATTATAATTATGGCATTTAAGTATCAGACAATAATGATTTAAAACAAAAAGTGCAGCCTCATGTATGTACGTATTATTTGCAATTATTTCATTTATTCTTATCAACATAATATAAGAATATTATCTACATTAATATCGTGGTCACAAAATTACCCCGAGTCAATAATTATATCGCTAAATGCAATTTATTCGTCTGAAATCTTTACGGTCGGAAGTTTAGACAAGTCAAACACTGCAAGGCAATATCAAAGTTTGCCACGCCTTCCGCTCCGCCTTTTGAGATCGCTCAACCATACAAAATCGTTCTCTCACCTTTCGTTGTATGAATAATCTAACTTTTCATTACATGTAGTACTTTGAGAATTCATGTCAATAGTGGAGTACGTTTAAGGGTTTTTATTAAGTATAAACGTTTTATGCTCCCTCAATTTGCATTTATAAACATAGATAATAGTTGATCGTGCAGTGTATGTTGTTTTCTATGTAACGGTCAGTTCGTATAAACGGAGAAGTTGAGAGTTTAAGTAAATCAGGTGTGATGCGCTGAGGATTACGCGTTGAAACCACTTTGTTTATACTCTAGTCGAAACCATTAGTGTTTCATCGTTTATATAGTGATAACAGTCGTTTTCGCGATTGAGAGAAAAAGTGTTATTGATATATCTTGGGATTTTACTTCGGATGAATAACATGTACTGAGAATATTACTGGACTCGGCTTATTGACTCCATCAGCATGGGAGTTCCCTTTCATCAGGGGCCGTTCAAAGGGCTAATATTTATCATATTGTACAGCCTGACGTCAGTTGATGGTATGTATTTTTATTATTTTATTTATTTATTTTTTGCTTGTTCATATTTAAGCCTGTTACGTACATGCTATTTTCTTCCTTAAGATCGTGATATTAAGCACAGGGAGAGAAGAGAAGATATTTGTTGTATTCAGTATTGTTTAATGGATAAATCAATGCACGTGACATTAATGCCCGACATTTCCAATTTTCCATGATTTATTGTTAATCAATACTTAACTCACAAGAACAAATATAGACAGATAAAGTATTTAGCTATATATTTGCTATATGTTCACTTTAAATCATATATAATTAACTTAAGAAGAGTTCATGTTATTTCATAAAATAAACCGGTTTTAAGAAAAATCATAACTGGGACAAATTTCACATAATGTACTTAAATGATTGCGCACTCAAGATATTAGGGTCTATAAAATCATTAGAATGTTTATTTATGGTTTTATGTAACTTTTCATCATCCAACAAGCTTCTTATCTCGTTCAGGGAATTGTTTGTTTATTTATTAAGTTCAGTCAAGAACATTTCTGATGCTTAGGCAATAAATGTGCCACAAAACTCCTCCAAATGTCACCAAAAATCGATGACACGCGTAAAAAAAATCGATACCGGACAATGTATTGACACGGAAAAGAGACGGGCAGAATCCAAAAGGACACTTCCGATCAATCAAGACGTCACCATGGCAGGGCACACTTCCAGAATTCTGTTGTCCATAAATCATTATTAACTGCACTGGAGCACGTGACTTTCTCATCTTTTGCAGAAGATTCTAATATTTTATTTATTTATTGGCTTATCAGGATCAATACGCTTGTGTGTGCAATCTTATAGATTTTCTTAATCAAATTTTAAAGAACTAGGGGCTTACTAGTATCAGTTAAAAACAAAATGAAAATAGAGAAATATTTCTTTAAAGATCGAGAAGAACCGATATTAATTCAATAACGAACGCAGTTGTTTTTTTTTTTCATGGCATGAAACAGAGAAATCCTATACGAAGCCAGACTAAATAATTCATTTAAATCTCGCTGCAAAACATTAACCAAGTGTAATTAAGCCTCCAGGATTTAATTTGTTTTAAAAACATGTCAGATTTTATTGTCAATTCGTTTTTATCTGAACCATCCGTCTTACCGGCGGCGAATTGGTCGGCAAAATGCAATTTATACGTCTGGGTTGACACGTCGGTGGCGACGATTGGGATTTCTTATAGTTTATTACAGCTATAGATAAGCACGCGTTATATTTATGAATTATTAATCCCCCTTTGTCAAACCCTACGGATGGTAATTACTAGAAAAGATTTCGTCTGCGTAATTAGAAAATTTATATCAATCATAAGACGTGACGTAATTAGCATTGTGAGATATAGAGAGCAGAACATATATACTTTATTCCTTATTTTTAATGACGAATTAAAACAGCACGCCTCCAGATTCATGATCATTTTGAAAAGTAAAACATTGATAAGTGACCAAAAAAAGAAATTACTCAATGCAAAATGCATTTACAGTCTACGTAAATTACCAAAAAAGAGATCAAAATATGCAAAAACAACCCTTCAGTACTGCTTTCGTCACGCAGTAGATATATAGTTGTAAATACTTCACAAATCAGTCTTTAATCGCACATAACATGCAGATTATTACTTGAATCTTTTTTCTTTCTTAAAATCTTAGTACATTTTTCTCATGTTGATTTTCTAGAAATATTTTGGCTCATCTAGAGGCATGCAGCTTTAAGGACTGCAAAATTTATTTTAAAAGCAGTCAAATATTTCTGCTGTACAAATGAAAGAGTTTCTGTATTAGGACTTTACTGGTTAACAAACAGCCAAATAAAATCATGAAAAAATAGCTTCTACATAAAAATTACTGTTTTAAAGTTTCTAATATAAAAATATATCAACAATTAACAGTTTAATCCCAGATACGCGGACCAAATCAATGTATAGATATTTATTGATAATTATCTAAATGGCAATATATACATGTATATTTTATTTTGCCCGCATTATTTATTTTATTACAAGTTTAGATTTCTGTGTAAATGATTCTTAATAGAGGCAATGTCACGTGCAGTGACATTCTGGCTGCGTTGCTATGGGAACGCTTTGATTAACGTACGTTTAATAATTCAAAAGTGCTAATTACTCGCCATATATGCGGTAGGTCATTCTAATATTGATTCTATTTGAGAACCGTATAATCTACGATCGTCATATTCTCAGGTTTAATACAATTTTCTGATTCGAGTATCTCGTAATGTTTCTAGATCATTCTTACCAATTGTTACCACCAATTAGTGCTACTTTTTTCTGTTGGAAGACATAAATAATTACAGTACCTTTTACTATTTTACATCACCTAACTTCGCTGCTCATATTAAATAAAAAAGATGTTAACGAATTTCACTTTTGAATACCTCAAATTGCAATTTTGGTCTACTTATTTTAATATAAAGTGGGAAAAAATCATCTTCAAAATGACAGGTCTTTGATTTAAGGTCGGCAAAGTTATCTTATGTTTGCATAATGAGTTTATCTGAACAAAGGTTAAGAATTTCAGAAATTAATTGACATTTTCCTTTTTTGTTCCTGTGCACCGAACAACGCCAATATATTCCGAATATCGAATTTACTTCTAAAGAATTGGAAAAGAAAAAGAAAAAACTTTAATAAACAATGATATTGACCTAAATATTTCTAACACGTCAAATATCTTATCAAAACCTTGTGCAAAACATCTGTATTATCATTTTTAAAAATGTGTGAAAAATCTGTTCGCAGTTTGTTTTGATTTTTTTGGAACTTTAAACAAACTTAATTGCACTTTGGGTTCCTTTGTGACGTTTCGTTTACTTTCGGTCCATTCACTGATTAATCACAAGATTTGATTGCTTTGAAAACAAGGGAGATATCCGCTCAAGAGGGTTAATGAAAACAAATCCGGAACAAATCCGGATCCGCGGATTGCCCTTACAAAGGCAAGTTTAAAAAACATGCGGAAATTGTTAAAGGAATTTCTGTGATCATTTTCAACACAGACACGGAAGTGCCATACAGTCATTTACAGCATATGTCCGCCTTACTAAATTGATTGAGTTAATTTTTTCTATTTTAATATTTTCTGTATTCAATGTATATGAGTTGAATTAGATTTACAATACAAAATCAAACAAGATTTATTTTTCTTTTTTTTTTGTTTGAGTCAGTTTCAGTTAAGCGCTTTGACTTGCTATTGGAATATAATAAAACAAACAACAAACAATGACAAAGGACATAAAAAGGAAAGGAGAAAAATAATTGCGACACGTTTTTTTTCTCCCATTCCCCTTTGTAGTTTGTATCATCAATAAATTAAAAGCACATAAATTTCAGTTTTAACTGATTTCCCAGTAGTTCTGTGCGACTTGAAAATCTATTGTGATTTTATGAACATCAAACCGACCTTCGGTTTACTTCTGCTCGCTTCTTTGCTATATTATTTCAATTTAGTGAAATTTGTATGGAAAGACTACTTGTCGACATTGAACATTTTATTAGGTTTAAGCATAATTATTTTGCCGTAAATTTTAAACAGCTTTTAGTCAGCATTTGATATGATTACGATGTCTCAATGAACGTTCATATAATGTGCAGCCGTTCGAACTGAAGCGAAAACGATGGGTTTATTTGATTCTCCTTCAGCGAAAACGAGCTTCACAAAACAGTGTGTCGTATTTTTTGTAATTTTTTATTTTTTTTTGTACACCAATTTGTTAGAATTGTATACATCAAATGCTTGGAACATAACCTCCCGCTCTGCCATATTTCAATACGTATCCCTTTTATCGTTTAATAGAACTTGTTCCAAAGGGGGACATTTTTTGTCTTATGATTTAGAAACCAGACTGCAAACGAAAATCTTAAGTTTGTTTTATGTTCCTTATCATTTGCTGTACGAAAGGATTTTCCATTCAAAATTCCGAATTTGTTCCCCTTAATACAGTGTAACGAAAATAAAATCGCATTATTAAACCCCATACAGCGAAATGTCGTTAAAAACTATTTAAGTTAGATGCATATCACAGCATGCTAAGTCGAGAAATGCGCAACTACAAAGTTATGTGTTTTGCTCAATGGGATGTCGTGAAATGGCGAAGACTATGGTGAAGACTTGTTTATTCTGGCGATAAAAGCACGCCACATGCATTAAATAACGTTTAGAATTAAATATGATGATATTTGAAGAGTATAATGTAGTAACAGGTCACCGGATAATATTGCTTCATAAAAGGAACAGCGGGATTGCGTTTCGTTTGGGTCAAAACTGTAAAGTGGTGCATGACATTTTGATCAGAAATGTGCAGTCGGATGATGTTATCGCCTTTTGACAGCACGTCACCGTAGGAAAGTGTGATAACGTAAGCGGTTACGTTGATATGTCGTAAACATACTAATGGACAGAAGTCAATAATTTTTCTCCTGGTTTGAATTTTATCACAGTCAGAGCCGTATACTTAATAGTTTACGAATAAGGTATAAAACTAGAAACGATTATAGACAGAGATAATTATGTTTTATGAATGGCATAAGCGGCACCGAAATATGTTTTTGTGAATGGCATAAGCGGCACCGATATATGATTTTAGCAATGGAAAAAGCGGAATGTCAACTTGTATTTGACTTTATAATAAATGATCAATTTCATCCTGGTTATTTTGATTCGGGGAAACAACATCGGGAAATTCGTCTGCTCGAGAAGCAGAAATCTCCTAAAGCAGACGCTGAGTATTTCAATATTGCTCTTGTAAAATGTTTACATCGAATGGGAACTTATTTACTAAAAGGGCTTCTGGTTTTTAACGTAATAGACTGAGCACACTTCACCGCAGTGCATTTTCACTTGATGAAGAGTTTTCCCGCGGAGTCTGTGTTTATTGTGAGGAACAGCAGACGAGAGTTTTCCTGCGCGTGCTAATCACGATCAATTATCTTCAGATTTCAATCTTCACTGTCTATTTCTAAATTTAATAAAACAATGTATTCCTGTCTTCTTCCATATCTCCGAAATATATTAATCCCACTAGCTTAACTTGCGTGCATTTCTAAGAACAGAGACTAGATAATATATTTGTTTCAATTACGATCGCGAAATTAGATGACTAATTACATGTTAAATATAATGCATAAAATTTAGTAAACTTTTCGAATATTGAAAATTATGAGTGCATGTGTATTTATTGAGTATATATCGGCTGTCCGAACTGAACTATTTGCAATCCTTTCTTTGATGTTATAATCCTTTCCAAATATTAGATATCTTGTCGACAGAATATCTTATCTATTCAAAGTGA
This sequence comes from Ruditapes philippinarum, assembly GCF_026571515.1. NCBI lineage: Eukaryota > Metazoa > Mollusca > Bivalvia > Venerida > Veneridae > Ruditapes > Ruditapes philippinarum. Next base: position 52,921 of record NW_026858388.1, on the reverse strand, counting down.
AATCGTACAAACAAAAAGATAGACTGTGTGCCCAAAGTTTGCCCAGATAATCCCACTCTGTAAACAAGAACAGACAACCATTCGAAATTACATATCTCTTAAGAGCCAATGGCCGACGTATAATATCAGCATTTTGGTGCCATTCGGTATTTACTATATCACAAACAATAGTTTGCATCTGATCAAAATTCACTCACACGCAGCGTTGTTGTTTATTTTACAAAATTGGAAAAAGTCTATTATAGACGAAAATATCTGGCATATTTAAGATATGGAATATAAAAGCAAATATATCGATCTTGCACAAAGTACAACCATGTAATTAATTGCTCGTGGCATGCGATTTCTGCAGTTGCGTGCAAGGCAACAGAAATCCTTGCATTTCTTCGTTAGGGCAATTTTCTTGGTGTATCATCACTTAAAAATCTCATCAGAGGGAAATAACATAATTGCATTAACCTGACAGTTCTTAAATGAACGATGGTATTATTTCTTCCCCTTTCTACAGAAACCGAACACCGAAGAAGAGTAAAATTTGACTCGTAAAATGGTAACCAGTAATTACCGAAATTCAATATCTATAACTTTTCGTTTGATGAAAAGGGAGTGAAAGAATGCTTTGCCCCTAGCTAGGATCTATGCCCTGAAATAGACGTGTGTCCGTATGTTTTGTGTTGAAAAAAAAGACATCGTCTGTCATTAATTGTCACTTGCCTTTGTCTTAACCTTGGCCCCGAGCACTTAAAACATATACACATTAATGTATTTTCTTTATACTTTGCTTCGTGTTTTTTTAAAGGTAATTGTTAGCCATTATCATTGCGATCTCGTTGCGTTTTTGAAAGGAAAAAAAACCTGCTTTGAAAAACAAACTCATATGATTGTTCGGTACCACAAAGACTCTTTTCAATGAAAATATTTGGAAGAAATAGGATATGTACATATTTCAAACAGTTTAAGTTATTCAGTATTATCTTTTGAAGGTTACTTGATAGATATGGTTCGAAAGTATTATTAAAGATTTTTTTTCTTTTGGAGGGAAAGAACGGAGGTTGATTATTATCTAAATAAGCTGATTTTATATTAACTGGCGAAATTCTTGTATAATTGAAATAATTTTATATTTTAGATACTGTAACGATGGGATTTTTGTTGGGGGGATAAGGGCGTAGGGGGTTGGGGGTTTCAATTATGGAAATAATTTCAGATACTTTAACGATGTGATTATTTTTTTTTTGGGGGGGGGGGGGGGTGACGGGGGTGTTGTTGGTTCAATGTCGTGTTTAAGAGAAGTTAACATTGAATATATTCACAAATTAAAACGATGCTGATAAATAACGGTGAACTTGCTCCTAGTATATAAAAGACGATGAAGGCATTTTCTTGACAGAAACTTTCACGGTCTGTCGGCCCACCTCCACATGCTTCTATTTATTGTTCATTTACGTTGATTATCTAAATAATAGCCAGTAATGTTCCTGGCATTTCCAGAATTTTATACCTACGGTTCCGTTGATGTCTTATAGGTTAGCTAAAGTCCGTTTCCTCATACGTTCTTTTTCTAGAAAACAACAAACAAAACAGACTTTAACCTTACCTTCTCTGTGAATTCGCTTCAAGAGAGAATGTTTTATTTGTGCAATGCTTTATGTGTTAAGTAGAAAACAATGTAGGCATAATATTTAACTATTAAAATCAAAATATTCAAATAAAACAAACGGATAATTTATTGGCACGTATTTAGCCCGGTATCTCCAAGAATAGAACGGGACTGTCAGTTAATAAACTATTTAAAAAAAAAACCCTGATTACTTGAATTTATATGTTAATAACGGGGATTTATACGGGATCAAAACATGTTTTTTCTTAACTACGCGAGAGTTCAACTCCATAAAATACGAAATACAAGGTTGAAAATTTGTTCTGTTTCTGTTTTATTACGTTTTAATACCAGGTTTTATGCTGCACAAAATTATGTACGAAAGCATGGTGGACCATTAGCAAAATGTTGAAAGTTTCAACTGGGATATGTTAATGTAGACATAACACATATCTCGAGGCTAAATAAAACTGTTTTCTGACAGCGCATGATTTATAATGGTAACGCGATTTTTTTATTTTTACACATGCTAAAATGTACATATACGGTTTTTGATGTATGATAGTTCATCGAATGCATTACAAATATATATGCCCTAAAAATCGCTGTTAACTATTCCGTGTATGAAATGAAATATTGCATTACAATGAGGATTTGAATATTAGATTATTTTGTCGTCTGCAATAGCTTTAATTATAATAATTTAGTAGATACATGAAGATGATAAATAATCATCATCGCGATCATTATCGTCATCATCGTCGTCGTCGTCGTTGTCATCATTAAACAACACAAACTAGTGTTTTCTATTCTAATGATATCAATATTGTTAGATAATGGCGATGATAGCGACGATGATTTGTACGATGATAATGATGGTGATGATTATTTTGATGATGATAATGACCATGATTATGATAATGACTATGATGATGATGATAATGATGACGATGATGATGATGATGATGAATACAACCTGAAGATGGTATTCCAGATAAATTATTGTACAGACGAAACTTGTTGGAAGCTCTCTCTCTCTCTCTCTCTCTCTTTCTGTCTGTTTAAAATACAGCACGTAGGAAAACACTCAAAATCGCATTGCAGTCGCAGATTATTGATGCATTTTTTGTTGTTTTTATCTCCGTTGAAGATATATCTCATTGAACGATAATTTAAAACTATTTCTTCCCCCCTATCTCTCCGCGCGTTTGTACTCTACAATGCAAAAGAAAAGCTAACATAATCTCTAACGAAATCTACGGAATCAACTGGTGGGATTCTAGTCTCTATGATTTCCAAATCAAAGCCCGTATTCATTGCGAAATAAATCCCAGTTTATACATAAACCTGGCTTTCACAGGGCATCACTTTGTTTTTCTTCCGATCTTGATATTTGAAATTTCCCTTCATTTAAATCGAAATACATGAATGATTCGAGTTTGTACTATTTAGGCTAGGCGGTTACGAAAAACTATATTTTTTGTAGACTTCTAAAATCCTGGGAGAATATTTAAGGGAAAACATTATACATGTATATACATAGGCCTGTATGATTATATTCATTAATGAAATTTGTATATAATTTCTAGTTAATGTGTGTTTTCAGTTTCATATTCAGAGGGGTTGTGTCCTCACCTACATTGCAAATGCCGTTATAATTGTTAGAGTGGAATAAGAACAAAATAATCATTTGAGTCAGTATTTAATGAGTGGAAAGAAATTCGGTTAAACGTTCAAGTAAAACAACCAAAATCCATTAAGTTTTTCAAGTTTATAATTTGTCTTCTCTTGTGACGACCTCAACCAGTCGTATCATGACAAGATATTTAGCCTCGGGATAAATGTAGACAGAACAAAAATATTTCGTTTGCCATAAACTTTCTAACTACTTACTGATAAGAATGAATTACTGTCCCGTTTTCGACGTTTTTTTACGCTTGTAAACGTTGTGTTATGGCGGTGATTGTGTTGTGTAGTCACGGTGATTGTTTCTGTGTTGTCGCGGTAATTGTTCTGTGTTGTTGCGGGCATTATTAAGTGTTGTCACGGGCATTGCTCTGTGTTGTCTGTGTTGTCACGAGCATTGTCCTGTGTTGTCATGGTCATTGTTCTGTGTTGTCACGGCCATTGTTCTGTGTAGTCACGGTTGATGCAATATTTCGTCGTGTTGGTCACTTAAATACTTTAAGCATCACATGTGGTAGTATGGTAAATTAAGTTAATGAGTTTGACAGAAATGTAGCAAAATGTTAATCTTAACAAAAAACTCTGTGATTATTGTGAAATAGGGTATGATTCATTAAACAAGCATACGTTAAGTCAGAAAGATATAACTAAATATTCTATAGTATTTACAGTGTAGGTGTGTATGACAGTTAGTCTTAAATAGAATTAAAATAGTTTGTTCTACTGTTCTACATGTCTCCTAAATTATATTTTTGCAGGGAATTTTCTTGTAATGCTTTGTAATGATATACCGCCACGTTTGTAATTGACATTTAGTCATCTTCATTTATTTACATTTAACCAGCAACAATAGAAGGAAAATAATATGAGCCGCGTCACGACAAAACCAACATCATGGGTTTGCGATCAGCATGGATCCAGACCAGCCTGCGCATTCGCGCAGTCTGATCAAAATCCATGCTGTTCGCTATCAGTTTCTCTACTTGTTATAGACTTTGTAAGCGAACAGCATGGATCCTGTTCAGACTACGCGGATGCGCAGGTTGGTCTGGATCCAGCAAACCCATTATGTTGGTTTTGTCGTGACGCGGCTCATTTATCTGCTCACACTAAATCACCAATGAACACGAATACTAAATAAATGTTTTTCTGTTGATTTAGTTTACAAATTATTTAATTCACATTTTTATGCAGAAACCATATAGTTTATTAAGGATCTATTTTCACCCCAATTGTCGCGGATGTTTACACAGACAGCATTGAGTCCATTTTCCACATTTCTTTATATATTCATACGCCTTATTAAACACTCGATTTGAAAAGCTTTAAGCCTGAGGTTGTGTGTTTAACAAACGAAACCCTCTTCAAGATATTTCAACAGTATTTTAAAATTAAATAAACGTCTTTTTGTCAACAGCCGACATTTTCATAAGGGTCGCATCATAAAAAAGAGCAACGGTTCGGGAATGTCATTTGTGCTATTTAGCGACTGTATAGAATATCTTTAAGGTAACAATTAGTGCTGTTCGGTGTCTCTTAAACCGAATAGGGGGAGGTGTTTTAAAAAAAACATAGAATTTTGATATTTAAAAAAAAACATTATATTTGATCTTAATAATATATGACGAAAGCATGGTAAATTATATCTACAATGTACATCATTAAATTATTACATGTATAATTATCGGCGATTCAACTATTTTCTGTTATAAATAAGCACTTTCTTTAATTTAAAGCAACTTTTTGTCTTTTTTTTTTGTTATAAGGACTGTTTTGAGTTTGTTAAATCCAATTCCTTCTCCCCCTCCCCCCAATTAAAAACTTAACAAAAACAACAACGACAACAGTTTAACCTTTCTGTGATTTGCATTTTCGTTTCAACAAACCTGTGTTTTCCCTCTGAAATGATCGAAAGCGCATTAATCTAGAACCATCTGCAAACGCACTATAGATTCTATAGTTTCTTGAATCGTTTTAAAATCAATCAACGGAGTGGCCTCTTGTGTGTGAAATAGCGTAATCTGTTGATATCTACCATCACCTCTTACCAACAAGATTATATGATCTGTTCGGAATCCCATATCTAACGCGAGAATGCGCGAGATTCTCGTGGATTCAGATCAAAGCTGAATTCATTTGGTATTAAAGAGATTTTATTATCATTATTCTAATTTTCATGGACGTCGTTATCGTCATCATTGTTATTGTTATCAGTTGTCATTATCATTGTCATTGTCAGAAACATCGTAGTCGTTATCATCATCATTTTTAATGTTATCAGCATTATCATCATCGAGATTATCGTCGTCGTCGTTATCAGTGTCTTTAATATTATTTCCATCATCATCATCGTCATAATCATCGTCATCATCAACAACAACACCGTCATCATCGTCTTGGTAATGATTATGTGTCACGATATAATGATGACTGTCGTGTTCATAAGATTAAACTAAGCAAATTGTTTAGGCATATTAAGTTCACTAAAGCACCCTCTAGAGTTTTTTTTCAAAATTTTTCGTATCTCGTTTAAAGTCTTAAATTCTTTAGTCGCAAAATGACCTTGGCAGTGTCAAAGAGAAAAATTTGGGCCCATTAAGAAATTTTTTTAAAAAAAACCCCAAATTTTGTTTTTAATTTCCCTTTTGAAATTAAAAAATATTGACAAGGGGGGATTAGCGTTTTTTTACTTTTAAAAGGGATTGTCTACACCCTTAGATTTTATTTTTTTTAAAAACAGTAGCCTTTTGATTCTTTTTTATTAGCCAATCATTTTGGGGCCCGGTTAAACTAAACATAAAAGGGAAATTTTAATTGGGTTCCCGGGTTTTTGGAAAATTTTAAACGGTTTTTTTTTAAACTCGACCCCCAAAAGGTTCGCCTTTATTTTCGCCCCCTTTTCAATAAATATTTTTTTGGGAGTAAACCGGGTTTGTAAAAAATTTAGATAACAAATTCAAAGGGGATTAAAAAAGAAATCCTTAAAGAGGGGGAAATTAGGGGTTTTGGGGGTTACATTTTTCCCGCCAGGCAAATCTGCGGTTTGGACGGGAAAAGAAAATGAATGAAAAGGGTTTAATCCAACCGGGGGGCGAACAAAATTTGCTTAAAACTGCTTCAATGAAATTCTAAAGTTAAACAATAAAATTTGCATTTTTCCCTTTCGGTTAAGATTTTTAACCCAGGGTCGAGGGGGTTTTTTTTTTTGTTTCCCAAATTCCTATTTTACAAAATTTACGAAAGGGGACTTTTTTTCCCCCCGTTATCCGTTTAATCTAGGGGGATTTGGGACATTCGTCCCCAAAACCGTTTGCTTTTTGTTCGGAAATTTTGGATAGTGTCTATTTTATGAGATGGGAAAGCCCGCCCTACTCGGGGGCCCTTTAAAAAAGGGATGATTGGGCCTTTAACAAACAAACTTAATTACTCTCATTTGTATCTTACAAACTACTGTACAAGCCCCTGAAGTATCCCCGGCATTCTGTCTAGGTACAAACAAGCTCAGATACTCAGATGCAAGGCGCATTTTGTCTACGAAACATAACAGAATTCTGTATACACAGGAGAAATATTATAAAAAGAACAACATTTTTCTTAAACAAGAACTTGACTTTAATTCTCAACTAATTTGACGGTAATTTGTTGCTAACGGAAAACAAGTGCGCCCTATGTTTTCAGAAGAGCGCTTGATTGGAAATAAACTGCATCGGAGTCTCCAAGATTGTAAGAAGATAGTTCTCGGATGACGCCGGCTCATGCCTCAACGCAAGTTAATTGCATAACAGCAATAATTCGGCGTTTTAATATGTATCATGGGAATAGAAACGGGAAATGCTGCCAACTTCACTCATGAGTTTTTTCTCTATGTAATGAATGATTTTCGTAAGAGTCTGAAAGATTTATCAAAGAATTTACTTAAAGAGATTCTGTTGAAAGTATAAACCGAACCCATTTGTCTTGCGCAAAAAAAAACTTGATTATATGTTGCATTTTTCGACCAAAAAAAAATCAAGTGCCGGTTCATATTATGTTTTGTAAAATGCTATTATGACTACTTTGTAATACAATGATAGTACTGTTTTAGTAAACAAGTCACATATTAATTTTGGCACGATTTGGTGGATTCGAATAAACTTGTTTTGTCATATCTAAGAAACAAGTTTTGTCATATCTAAGAAAAACACTTTGAAATTTTATAGATAACTTTACGTAACGCAAAACACCCTTGGTACTTTGCTAAATAGGTTTCCAGAGCTTTTGACTAATAAAATATATCATGATTTTAGAATTGGTAAACAAAATAGGCTAACTTTTATTTCTTTGTTGACACCGGACACAAATTACACTATTTTGGTTTTGGCAATGTTTTAGCGGTAAACATGGATTTCATGAGGAAAAAACATACAAATAAACGACAGTTTTGCACACTCTAAACAAGTTCTTCATGTCACGATGTCATAAAAACATGGCCGCTTATTGTCCTGTCAGGATATGCTTGATTGTTGTACAAGTCAAAAATTAGTCACAACTCCTTTTTTTTTAATCGAGTAGCATTGTACTTATTTCTTCGAATGTATGTTTGTGGCTATTTCTATCGTCTCTTGAGCTATATTTAAACTGAAAAAGGTTTAAAGTTCTCGTATTTTTTCACATTTAATATGGTGCTCTGTAAAATGCTGATTCATCGTAGAATCTACTGGGTTTTTTTTCTTCCTTTCGCTATGAATATTTTTTTTATTTTTATTTTGACATCGCTAAATATATGATTATGTCTGTCTCCTATTTAACCATATCGTTTTTCATTAACACATAGCTTCTTAAACCAATTCAGGTTTCATTGATAAAGCGCCTTAAGACACTTAATCTTTATAAATGGTTGTACCCCTATGGCTCGGCCATAAAACACGACACAAAATTTTGTCATATTCTATTGTGATGGTAGACCATATAACTGGCTGTCTGGCATTAAATCGCTCATAAATAAACAATAAATGGCGAATTTTGATGTAAATATTAAAATTTCCCTCGCTGTAGTATATTAATCATTAAAGAAATTTTACGCTTCGCGGACGTTTAACAATTTTGTTTGAAATAGGAAAAGCTGAAGATAAATATGGTGGCGACTTTAAGTTTTGAAAGCTTGCCTTGTAAATCATCGAGATAAAAAGAAAACAGACGGAGAATTTAAATTGCACCACATTACATAATTAAGAGCCATAAATTGTGATTGAAACGACGTAAAATACTGTGTACACGATCAGATAAACCAATGCAATTATTGTGCTTGGCGAGTGCTACCGTATTGCACAAAAACACGGTGTGCATGAGAACTTAACGTTGTATAATCTACTGTCGCCAGATGCGCCAGCGCGTGCACTTTATAAATATAATATCACTTCTTAAGATGTCTTTATTGAACAAAAAAAAATCCAACAACAAAAATAGTGGTGTTTCACGGATAAACAGACAAGGGGCAAAAATTCTAAGAAGAATAAATTAGCGCCCTCTTTCGACGATCACTTTTTTCCTTTAGCTAATACAATAAAACATGGTTTTGGATAATTTAAGTTTCCCTTGCCGCCGATACAATACATCCAAAACTGTTCAGAAAGGTTTTCCACCGACAAATGATTTACAAAAAACCCCTGCGTTTGTGAAAAATTTTTGTTTAAATATTTTTGTTTTTTGAGGTAAGTTAGTTTTTCTGAAAAAATTTATTAAACACGTCCGGGGAAATGTTACCATTTGGCCTTTCCCCTTTTTTTCTTAAAATTGTCATTGCATAAATTGTAAGCAAATTCTTTTCTTAAAAACCCAAAAACTCAGACCGCAATTCTTTTTTTGTTTTGCTTCTAAGGGCACGGGGCGTCAATTTTTCTGTCTTATTTATTGTCTTTTTGGGGAATCTTTTCCCTTTAAATTTTGGTAAAAATTTTGGGGGGGTGTGGTTTTGTGGTGGCGCCTCAAAAAATTTTTAGTCTTGGGCAATCGAGCAGAAACAGCAATTTTAAAAAAGGGTTTGGGCTGTTTAATATCCCTTAAAAAGGGAAAAATTTTTTCCGACTCTGATGTCAGTAATGAAATTTAATGGATCGTTCCTACAAGACACGAAACTATTTATTTTTTAATACAAAACGAAAAAAATAAAAAAAAATAATCGACATTGCCGAAAATATTGTTTCAAGTTTCAAAAAGTGTTTGTTTTTTTTGTAAAACATACATTAAATAGGTTTTGGGTTGTTGTTTTTGTCGCAATAAATTTTGACAACACAGAAACGCTTTAAGAAAAGTCAACAGTATGCTATCCCTTCATTTGTTTATTTTTTCCTTTATTAACTAATGGTGTTCATTAGTAACAACATAAACTCATTCTGCCTGTAATTGCACACGTCATTTTGTATTAGCTCGGCGTTTACCGTAATGCATGGCTGTCCGAGAAAATGAGAATTATTTTTTACTTAAATACTTCGCATGTAAAAGAAATGATATTCCTGTTTCCTCGGGGACTGCTTTGAACATCGTAATGGTCGAATTAACCGCGTCTATTGCTTCCGAACTTTTGCATATTTCACCATTCTGCACCAATAAGGGACTTTTTTAATGTTTTATTTATCAATTTCTAGGATATTTGGCTCGGCGAGTGAGGCAACGTGTCTAAAATAGACAGTAAGATTATGTAATTTTGATTCCCATTAGAATGCTTGATCAGAGAATCGCCAAACAGACGATAGAAAACCCGCGATTTCTATTTAATCCTTTTTGTATCTCAGGAGCGGAGGAATATGGAAATTTCCCTGTGATTGCAGACCGCGTTTCCACTTAATTTTCCAGAAGCGTCAAAGCAAAGTATTTAATATGGAAAATGTTGCTTGGATCTGCCGTTATCTCGGCAGCATTTAATATTCAATTACCACTTGCTATAGACACGTCCCTGTAATTAGCGTCCTTTTCCTTTGATTTATAAACAGTAGCCGATCAAATATTATACAACGGATACTAGCGATACATAAAGTAGATAAGTACGCCTAAAAGCAAAGTCGCCAGTCTGTTTTTAGTGTCTCGCAGCTCTGTCTCCCGGGGGAAGGCTAAAGAGAGAGAGAAGTAAATTTATTTCTGGGACTATGGAGCCATCGAGAGAGATTGTAGCTTTGATCTAATACAATAAGGAGATTGCCTAGAATGATTGATCAGTTACTGTTGATATTTCCGCAAGATACGAATGAATCCGATTGTCTGCAATCAAAGTACCCGCGCCAGTCCGACTTATTTGTAATTAGAAAAGAAAACAAGAAATTATCGTTGTAAAGTCAGTTTGAAGCATATGAAATTAATATGCACTCATGGATTCAAGTGCGCTTAAAGAGATATTCACTTGATAGCACGCGCGTTTTTATCCTTGATTGAAATTGAGAAATCTTCTTTTATCTCATTTACAATAAGTTGAATATCGTAATATTGAGTCTGTTTGAAAGAAATTGCCCCTTATTTTGCCACCAGATTGATTCTCTTCCTTTAGAAAATTAAACAACGTGAAATAGCTTAGTAACTGCCGCAGATGTAGATATTCGTATGTTTTAAATTTTTCTTTTTAGCTGCATACAATAGCTTGATATATTGTAATATTAGTTATATACTTATATTTTCAGGTGAAATAAGATGCTATTGCAATGAATCTGGGTGTGTTACTACGGGTTACATGTGTAAATCTCAGCTCGGCATGTGTTATTCGCACGTAAAATACCTAGATGCCAACATGGACCCCAGCACTTCCACTATAGTATCAGGATGCGCAGACACGTTGCAAGAGGAACCAAGAATAAGGACATGCGCAGTAAACGGTGTTGGTAACAAAATGACCCAAACGAGCGTAAATGCCACAACGGTCGTAAAGGAATCCAACGACGTTGAAATTAAGGAAACTGTAGTGGTTGAACCAGTAAAAGCGGATATTAGTGAAATAAACAACAATGTTGATCCTACAAAACAAGAATTAATATGTTGTACATTAGATATGTGTAACTACAGGGACAGTTATGAACTCAGTGTCATTATTGAACAAGCTCCAGATCGCAGAGGTAGGGGTCGCTTTTTTTAATCTATATAAAATTCCTTTCAACTTGTAATTCCTGCCATTTACAACTATTTCTTTTAAATCAGTCAACAAAACAAACATTTCTACGCATATACAATATATATAACACTAACCCCTTTAATTGCCGATATTATCTGAGGAATTCTTTTATAAATGTAATCAGGGAGAAAAGAATTTCGCGCACTGACAAAAAATTATATGTATAAGATTTTAAGATTCTGCGCAAAGGAAAAAAATCAAACCCTCGTCTTCAGGAATGAGTGTTTTGTACAGTGCGTAAAGTAGAAAATTGCAAGCGTTCAAGAGCTTGATACTTACCGAAATATATCCCACTAAAGATAGATTTATGGTCTGGGCAATTTGTCTTGAATGAGGGCTTATGTTTGCTAGAACGTCTACCGTCTCAAGATGAGGTCTGTCTATTGCAAAAGCGATATGCAAGCAACTTAAGATTGCAACAAATCATGTAGTTCTGTTAGGCCGCACGCATTGCCATCGTTAGGTTCTTTGTTCTTCAGCGGTTATTCCAGTACAGGGAAAGTCATTATAGGGTTTATTTATTTATTTATTTATTTATTTATTTATTTATTTATTTATTTATTTATTTATTTATTTATTTATTTACTCATTTATTTATTTATTTATCTATTTTTTTTATTTATTTTGTTGTTATCATCATCATCGTCTTCGTCATCGTCATCATCATCATCATCGCCATCATCATCATCATCATCAACAACAACAACAACATAATGATATTTAGCATCATCATAATTATTATTATTATTATTATTATTATTATTATTATTATTATTATTATTATTATTATTATTATTATTATATATATTCCCAAGTACTCGTGGCATTGCTAAATCATATTATTCTTCAATTTTAAACTTTACATAACCTAAAGGTTGCGCAATTAGGTCATTTTTCCTCACAGTCCACTGATTTTGATAGTTATTCTAAACAATCTGTAGTCATTCTAAACAATCTGTCTAAATAAAACGTTAGATTTTAAAACACTTGTTGACAACTAATAAAGTAGTTTATTTACGAGTCCCTAGCGTATAGAATGTACACACATTTCGAGCACGGATGCTGTTTTTATAACAAAATCAAACATAAAATTAATGAGAGCAAAATTAAATAAACCAGTTAATTTCTTGAGGTACACTTTTTCTGAGAAGAAATATCATTTTTACTGGCGTAATAATTTCAATGAAAATTACTTCAAAAAGGACTGTTAGCACATTGACTTTAAACCGCCGAAGATCATTGTCAGACATACATGTATTCTCGCTAATGGAAATCTTGATCAGAATCTAAACTATAACCTTTAATACCTTAATATCCGACGAACGAAAAACGTACTATGATTACATCTCCGTCCCAATATATCGCTAATATTTCGTAACGATAAGGATCTTACGGAGGGGAAAAAAAGAAGAAAAAAATAGAGAAAAAGATTTTGTAAATAAATGAGAGAGTTTAAGCCCATTTGCCATGTACTTCAAACGAGATTTGTTTGTCTCTGTTGTTAATTTCAGTGCCTCCTCATTCTCTGCTAATGGTAGTGTTTGCAATACAGTGTGCAGATTCAAGTCTCCAAACGTAAACACGATTGATATACTGCGTGAGATATTAATGGTCTTATGTCTGCAGACCAAACCTTGAATAAAACTCCATTAAAGACTCAAGTCTATCTTAAAACCTTCGCCGTGAATAATTCGCATTATCAATTCTCTAGCATTAAATTCGATTTAAACATTCGTTCTCATATAAATTATAATTGACTCATTTTCACGATCGTGATTTTGAGATACACTTTGCTTAGATTAGGTCAGGAAATGTTGTTTAACCGTGGAAATGTTACTGCTTCGTATTAAATTCGTTCATTCTTTACAAACATGATAAAACATTACGACTAATAAATTCTCTTTTGACCTTGTTTTGCATTTTCATTTACAAATTGATAATCACTTGAATTTTGTTTTGAATATGTTGCTAAATTTCTGTTTCCAAGTTATCATGAATCTCTTTCTTAAACAGTTGCAACGAAAACCCCTTTTACCTATTAAGCCATTACAATCAATGGACGTGACAATGTGTGCAGGTTTCAAGCATACCAGACATGATCTCGATGACTAGAGTTTCAGTATCCCATGCAGGGAACTTCTATTGTTTTCCGTTCGCATAGAGGTCTATTTCGAAACCGAGACCGAAGTATTAAATTTCTATAACCTACGATTTTCAAATTAGCAACTTTAAGGCTGACAACTTTTCAAAAGGCTTCGCGTGGGTTTCGAAACTCGAGACAAAAGTATTATGTTTATAACTATGCATGATCGGAGGGTCTAAACACTGAGCATGGGATACGAAATTTAAACCGTCCTTAAGTACATGTATACAGTTTTGTTAAAAAAAGATAATTGAAGATCATTACTGTTAAAATATGCCGACATTGAGAAATTATAATATATTATATATATTTATGTTAATTTTTTAGTATCGAGTTATTTTCTTTCAATGCCCATTTTTCGCATACAAATGTTTTAGCGTGTTTTTTTTTCGGAGACAAATAGCAAAGAAAAATGAGGGGTGGGGGTGGGGGGTAATTTAGGTGAAACTCATTGACTATAGTGGTGTGTTTTAGTTTGTACGACGTCCGTTGATTGATCCTAATTTGAAAGCTTGATATCTTAAATTTATTTTGTTTTTTTAAAAAAACGCTTCTAGGCCTTGAGGCTCAATCGTTCGAGACAAATACGAGAACAGCTATCTCATATCACATGGCAAAATCATTTAATATTTATATTAATACCGGCCAGCACCGTATCGCATTATTTTCATATTTTATTTGAATAATGTCCTCGTTTATCACTGTCTATGGTGATCTTTCATTAAATGAATTTTTTAACATAAATGAGATTTAAACGACTTGTTGAGATAAAATGCTTTTTAGATCGGCCCGATATGACGGGAACCATTTTGTTATCACGTACTTTTAACAACGTTAACCTGAAGCGAGTGGTTGAAAAGGCGGATAGAAATAAAATTAACTAGTTTCGCCTTCTTTTTTTCTAACATGTTTATTTGGTTTATATCGTATATCTGGAGCGTAATAATATATGATATTTTACTTAATTTCGAGAGCTGGATGTCCTATTCGAGTGCAGAATGTTTATGATTGAATATAAGTGCTAGTTAGTTATTATGTAATAATATTATGAAATGTACTTCCGTGATAAAGGTTTCACAATTTGTACGAACATACAATGTATATTTTATTAAAGGGACTCGACCGAAGTCCACAAGCCTAAAATATAGAATTTAAAAATCTTACAAATATCAAGTGAAGCACTTACAACGGGAAACTTTGTAAAGTAATATATATGAACTATTCCCAGAATTATATTGAAAATCGATTTTTATGGTGATTCTTAGCCGGATTTGAGTGCTGTTGGGTCCGCATACGGTACGCATTGACTTGTCGTACTGTATCGGGCCCGCATTCATATTCCCTTGCCGTACTGTATTGGCATATACCTGTCGGGTCCGCATATATTTTCATATGTCGCACTGCATAAAACATGTACTTGTCGGGTCCGCATATATTTTCATATGTCGTACTGCATAAAACATGTAGCTGTCGGGCCCGCATACGTATTTACTTGCCTCACTGTATAAATTATGCATGCCTTTCGCCCATTTATCATTAGTCGATGTGTGAAATTTTGCTATGAAATACTTAAGAATACATTAGTGGGAATTAATGATCTGTAAATTATTAAGAAGTCTTTGTGGATATCGCTAACGTAATGGAAATTAAATGAACTCTTAATTAGTTTTCTTTATGCTGTTGCGAAGATGCTAGAATTTATATTTTCGGTATAGATTAATTCGCTCAGTAGAGAAAATAAGAACACCCCCCTAAGTTTGGAAATTAAGTATGATTTATTGATTAACTTTGAAGTAAGACCGTTAATGCGGTTATTATATAAAGCAACATTATCATTTTGGAACTTACGCACTTGCTCCGCAGGAAAATTCCGAAACTATATTCCATAATACTCATGATTCTTCGTGGTATTATTTCTGCATCTCAAGTTATTGGCAAAAACTAAACTAATGGGTTAAAGGTACACCGTGTTATCTTATACCAAGTTTTCTACAACTCAAGGTCTGTTAAGAATGGGCCACATTCGCCGCAATTCTTTGTAGAAAGCAGCACGTTTAAAACACGGGGTTTACTTTTATCAAAGTATGCTTTTTATTTTAGTTTTTTTGCAGTAGGCATTCGCCATTTTGGGCACTTACGTGTCAATGAAAACGAACTTAACAGTTTCAATATATTATACTTTATTCTCCTTTCAGGCAGCACAGATGGAATCTCATCAAAAAGAACTCACGAAACACCAAAACCACAGAAAGACCTTTGGTTCAAGGCGGCCGTGATAGCTGTTCCAATCGCCGGTGGTTTTATTCTCATCCTATTAGTTCTACTTGCAGTGCGCATGCTCAGAACGGATTCACGGCAGCATAAAAGACTCATTCAAATTCGGCGGGAAAGGAGCTTAACAAAAGCTCAGTTATACGTCACAGACCATTTCATTGATAAAGAGAAAGGTTTAGTCACAAATGACAATCAAATTTATACTAAAAGTCATAGTCATGTACAGTGTAATAGTCAAAATAATTTAAAACGAGACCATAGTCATTCTCATAGACATTCTAATTGCCATCACCATCATCATAAACAGAGTCATCCGAAACAGTGTCATCCGAAAGTGACAACAGACCGTGAAGGTCATACGTATGAACAAATTATTTCACAAAACAGTGACACAAATTCTACCGGATGTGATCATAAGTGTGGTAGTACTCGGACATCACCGTTACCGTCTGTGATTATATGGGGCAAAACAAACCAAGCGGATACTGCGGATGTTGTATAGCATTTTCAGAAGACTTAAATGACATTATAGGGTAAAAAAATGACTATTATTAATATTGTGATTACGAATAACCGTTGAGCCGGATTGCTTCTGTGTTTAACGTTAATCTAAGAGGAGGACAGAAATCGTCAAAACATTTGTGATTATTTTTAGCAGTTGTCGGCTGTGCGGACACAGTTAATGTAAATTATGTGAATCTTGTCAATTTGAAAAGTTTGCTCATTATTATTCATCATTATAAAAAGTGGATATTAGAATTTAGGTCCACTCTAAATGTATATATCACTATCATCCCCATTTCTCCTAGTTCATCCCTGTAAACGTGATACGGCGCATACGTGAGAACGTGATACTGCGCATGCGTGAGCTATTTTTAATTGCCACAAAAATGTATGTTTTCTGAATGAAAGATGCTAAATTTTCCTTTATTGTTCTGAAAGAATTTCGAAAATGATTCATGCGTGACTTATTCGTCGAAGATCATTTAATTAGCATAATTATGTTATAATAAATGTAAAATAAAATCAAGTTTTATTTATAGAATGCCAATTTGAGGAAATGCATACTTTTGTGGTTTTATCTATCGAATAATTTTAGATGTTGGGTGAAATGCTAAAATGTCAAAAATTGGTATTACAATATCCAATGATATATTTCTATTTCCTTTTGTTTCCTGGAAATGTCCTGAATTCAAATGTCAGTTCCGCATGCAATTTTTATTGTTCAAAGTGCCTTTAAATTCTGTGGCAATACATTATTTATTATAACTGTTATTAGTGTACATGGTATAGGACCTTTTGTACAGTGTGCTTTGAAGGCAAAAGATGAAGGGAATTGTTAACAGCCATGGGATAATTATGTGGAATGCAATATTGGTTTTATATATCTATATACATGTATACATAGTGCATGCCAATCTGACTGAAAATAATATTAAAAGGGGGAGAAAAATCAAAATATTTTTTTCCTTTGAAGATTTATGCATTCCATGGTATATTTTCGTGACAGTGGCATAACTATTGTACATGTTTTCATTATAAATGAAATGATTATAAGAGGTTTTCAAAATCAAAAGAATGTTTTCAAAAAATGTCTGTGGTAAAATGTGTGTTTTATAATATATATTTTAAATATTTATTTCTATGAAAAATAAAATGATGAAAAAAAATGTTACTGAAGAAAAAACAGTGTTTTGTGTTTTTATTATAATTATTACTTAATAATGATATGATTAATGTCCTAAAGAATTTGTCCAAGTAAATTATTTGCTTTTCAGTGAAATAAATTACAGTGGGATATATTTCAGATATCAATTACGTCTAATGATATCCCATTTTGTTACGTAGCATGAAATCAGAAAGTATGTTTTGTTTAATGAATATGGACTCAAGTTTTAGCCGAAATGAGTTGATCTACATGTTTATGTACGTTATATGCGCATTCGTCATGAGCTTTGACTATTTGTCAGATTTCTTTAACGTTTAATGTAATGCGTGCACTTAAAAATATTGGAAATACTATATATATTGCACGTGCCTTTTGAAAGATTGGACATGTATGCCTTCTAAAATATTGGAAAAATGCATGCCTGCATAAGCGTTAAGATATTGGAAATACATGCCAGTTAAATTATTGTAAGCGCATACTGATGAACATTTTTGAAATAAATACTTGTTAAGATATTCGAAAAGGCTATCCCTTAATGCATGTTAAAATATTGGAAATGCATACCCGTTAAATATTGGCTACAGATGTCCCTTAAAATATTAGAAATACATTGGAAGTGTGTGCCCATTATAATACTGGGAATATATGCGCAATAAAAATATTAGAAATATATGACCGTAATGATATTGGAAGTACATGGAAATACAAGTCCGTTAAGATATTGGGTAAAAAATTGGAAATATGTGCCCATTCTAATACTTGAAATATTTGCGCATAAAAATATTAGAAATATATGCCCGTAATGATATTGGAAAAAGATCTACATGCACTATATTTTATTGGAAATACGAGTCCGTTAAGACATTGGAAAAAACATGTCAATTATTATATTGGGAATATGTGCGCATTATAATATTGGAAATATGTGTGCATAAGAATATTGGAAATACATGTAAATGCCTTTTACATATTGGACATGCATGCATGCCTGTTACATATTAGAAACAAAACGTGCTGATTTAAATTTAGGAAACATGTGCATGTGTAAAATATATTACATATTATATATGAAAACTAAAATATAATAACACATATAACGCTTCTCGGATATAACTAAAATTATCAGTTTGTACAATGCAAAAATGTTTTCACAAGAAACCACCCAAAGAGTCGAACTGTGCCTTAACAGATTATGTTTTCATTTTCACGTTTAATCAGCGCACGAAATGTAAGCTTTTAGCCTATATGAGTTGATCTACATGTATGTACGTCTTGCGCATGCGTTGTGAGCTTTGACTATTTCTCGGGTTTTATTTTACTCTCTAATGTAATGTCACAAACGAATAAAGCTCGGAATGATTGTATAAATAAATGGTTCATCATTAATAAGAAATTGTAACTTAATTCATACGAACTTCTATCTTCTTATTTCATGGAAATTAGGAAACGTGTCGCCATTTTAACACTAAAACAACCACAGTAATGCGTGTACAACGCGGAGTAATCGCGCTTACCTGCGAACCGTCAAGTTTTTATTTACCGGCTGTCAAACGTAATTGTCAGAAAAAAATCTATATGATAAATGACAGTTTTATTATCATTCGAAATGACAAATTAGCATCATAATTCCACCCATGTAACATTTTGCTTGTTCAACTACCAATAAACGCTGGAATTGTGATGAAAACAGTGACGTGAAATTACCTCCCTTTGGCAGAAATATTTGAGCCGTGTCATGACAAGACAAACATAATGGGTTTGCGACCAGCATGGATCCAGACCAGCCTTCGCATCCGCGCAGTCTGATCAGGATCCATGCTGTTCGCTTACAAACCCTATATTAAGTAGAGAAACTGATAGCGAACAGCATGGATCCTGATCAGACTGCGCGGATGCGCAGGCTGGTCTGGATTCATGCTGGTCGCAATCCAATTATGTTGGTTTTGTCGTGACGCGGCTCATTTATCCAGTGTATGCCACAAAGAAGGAAGGGCGTTTTTAAGCGCATCAGACGACTTCCCACTTGCGTGTGTTTTTATATGTTCGAAATTTGTCGTCTGCTTAAGAAATCGAGACAAATTGACTGGCTTGGTGCTTCCGGCAAAGTAACAAAGTCGCCATGTATCATAAACCACGTAACTGATTTCAAAACTTTATCTTACATTGTTTGGGTTAAAAGTGACATTAAAAATGGCCGTAATTTTAAGATTTATGTAAAATTTTGATTGTGACACATAACAATATGTCGTAAACATATTGTGGCTAGTTGTCTATTGACATATAATGCCTCCGCCTTTCTCTTTTGGCGCCGGTGACCAATACACAAAAACTCGCCTTTTATGAAATTACTAAATAAATACTTGGAACACTTAAAATAAGAAAATATAATTTATACATTTAAGACACTGCAATCAAGGACAATTAACCGTTTATTCATGATAAATTCTACATTAAATTTCAACATTTGTCCTCGAGTCTTAAGTACTCATAAAGTGGACTGCATCGTCCTCTATTCAGTGTGCCTATTTATGGGTTTTCCCACGAAGCGTGGATTCAGTTAAGGACCGAGTGTGTTTGGTTGTTTGTCGTCCTCTTGATTTTTATAAATACATTAAGATAAAAGCACATTCCGGACTCACTCGACACAAGTGTTATACTTGTTCGTCTTATTAAGAGACCATTAAAGCAGTTTTTTCGTAGATGTATCCGTGTGTCATTTCAACAGTCAATTAGATGCCGGATGAACATGTCTAAATATTTACACGGAAATTGAGCCGTCGAATTAAGGCTAAACGCTCTTATCTGTTTGGCATAGTTCCTTTTTTCTCTGGCGTACATTAATGTTTTATATAACCGTATTTGCGTAAGAAAATATAATTTATACATTTAAGACACTGCAATCAAGGACAATTAACCGTTTATTCATGATAAATTCTACATTAAATTTCAACATTTGAGCTGTGTCACGACAAAACCAACGTAATACGTTTGCGACCAGCATGGATCCAGACCAGCCTGCGCATCCGCGCAGTCTGATCAGGATCCATGCTGTTCGCTTACAAACCCTATAACAAGTAGAGAAACTGATAGCGAACAGCATGGATCCTGATCCTGGTCGCAAACCCATTACGTTGGTTTTGTCGTGACACGGCTCAAATTTTGTCCTCGAGTCTTAAGTACTCATAAAGTGGACTGCATCGTCCTCTATTCAGTGTGCCTATTTATGGGTTTTCCCACGAAGCGTGGATTCAGTTAAGGACCGAGTGTGTTTGGTTGTTTGTCGTCCTCTTGATTTTTATAAATACATTAAGATAAAAGCACATTCCGGACTCACTCGACACAAGTGTTATACTTGTTCGTCTTATTAAGAGACCATTAAAGCAGTTTTTTCATAGATGTATCGGTGTGTCATTTCAACAGTCAATTAGATGCCGGATGAACATGTCTAAATATTTACACGGAAATTGAGCCGTCGAATTAAGGCTAAACGCTCTTATCTGTTTGGCATAGTTCCTTTTTTCTCTTGCGTACATTGATGTTTTATGTAACTACATTTGCTTTAATGCTTTTTTAAAATGTTTGTAAAATGGCCTGATAAATAAAACTTATTTTTTTTAAGATCCAACGTAAATTTAAGAAAATGATACAGTATAAGTTCTGTTAACTCCATATTCCTGAGCCAAAGACCATCTTAGATTTTGCACCAAAAGGGCGATGATTCTACGATATCGACACACTGGAATCAACGATACATATTTGAACACATGATATCATTCTGTCACGGTTCAGAACTGTTCACAATATTTAACTGGCAGGATAGCTCCGTCGGTAGAGACGTGGAACGGTATTCCGAAAGTCTCGGGTTCGAGTCTCGTTTAGGCTGTACATTTTTCTCACACTGTAACGTCTCCATATCAAAAGCAGAAAAAGTTGCAATATAACCTTGACATTCACCAAATTTCTTATAAACTCATTCGAGGGTTGATATACAAAAATACAGTAATGACCCTTAACCTCCTGGTGGCAACAGCTTATTCACATGTATACGACCAATTCTGAACATTTGCATTCGAAAAGTTAATCTTGTACAGCCATAAGTTTATAAAAAAAATAAAATAAAAACATCGTTATATGTCGTCATTTTCCGTGTCTAACTACGATCAAAAATCGTCAATACGATCAGGAGTACAAAAATTCGTGGTCACTAAAACTGCTTATTAAATAAGTAAAAGTTATAGTATATAGTCGGAACTGGCCTAAATCAATCGAGGACATGTTAGGTTAATGCTTTAAAGACATGTTAAATTCAATCATTTTTTTCATGAATAATACCAAGTGGGAACACATTTTAAATAAAACCTACTTAAAATCAGACAGAATAATACTGGCCCGATTCTTGTAAGTTTAGATAGAAGGAGGGAAAGTCGCTTTAACCCATTAAAATGTTTGAGACAAACAACCATCCATCAAGTGCCTTCAACTATATGATGATTAAATAAGTGGATTTTCTTATAGACTTTGAACGTGAGTCATCTTTTATAAACGTTTTAGCAATACATGTCCTTAAGTTTTTGTATTTTCATTTTTACATAAAGGTTTTTTAAGAAAAGAATATATATAATTCATGTTTTTTAATGTCAACTTACGAGGAAAAAAAATGAGCATGCATAGATAACGGATAGCCAGGCGTTTTCTTATATCGCTGATGTTTTATAATTGGATTTAATGTATTAATACCGTTGGCAAAAAGGCCAACTGACGCCTAAATTAAAATAGTTTCAGTTATTCTCCATAAAAAAACCCAATTAACATTTACTTAAATTCCTTAGCAATTAAATTTTATATGAAAAAAAAAAAAACGAATCTACCTATGTTGGAAAAATAGGAGTACGAGACGTCGATCGGTTTAAGTACAGAACGATATTGATCATATATACATATATTACTTTGCACCGCCCAGTTAGCTCAAAAGGTAAGGCATTCGACTGTGAATCTGGCGATCAGCGTTCGATTCCCGGACGGTGCAGGTCACTTTCCGTTGAGATTGATCATGAAATCATTCAACGACTATTTACAATATACCTCTGCTCTGGCATGTACAAAAGTTATCAGTTCCTTGCGAAAGTGAAACCAATTAGTAGACAGTCTGCCCAGGAACGATTTGTTGGCTGAACTGTATGCTCTGATAAATTCAGTGTGGCTTATGCCATGGTCCGGAGTGAAAACTACAAGCACCACGCACAACATATATCAGTATGTAGTCTTACAGGTTTAAACCCGTCACCTGCTTGAACCGAAGATGATTAGCCTTTGCTACCTTGTAAAGAGCCGGTCCAGTCTGCATTTCTGCGTAGCCTGACTTGGTTCTTTGCTTTTTTTCAATCCTTATCTAATGAAAGGTTTACACGCCCATTTAAATTCAGCTAAATGCAAGCTGGAAAAGTCCTTTCAAGAAATTCAACTAAATGGGAGCTGAACAAGTCTATTTAAGAAATTCAACTAAATGGAAGTTGGAAAAACCATTTTAAGACATTCAGCTAAATGGAAGTTGGAAAAACCATTTTAAGAAATTCAACTAAATGGAAGTTGGAAAAACCATTTTAAGAAATTCAACTAAATGGAAGTTGGAAAAACCATTTTAAGAAATTCAGCTAAATGGAAGCTGAACAAGTCAATTTAAGAAATTCAACTAAATAGAAGAAGGAAAACCATTTTAAGAAATTCAGCTAAATGGAAGCTGGACAAGTCTATTTAAGAAATTCAGCTAAATGGAAGCTAGACAAGCCTATTTAAGAAATTTAACTAAATGGAAATTGGACAAGTCTAAGAAATTCAACTAAATGAAAGTTGGAAAAACCATTTTAAGAAATTCAACTAAATGGAAGTTGGAAAAACCATTTTAAGAAATTCAACTAAATGGAAGTTGGAAAAACCATTTTAAGAAATTCAGCTAAATGGAAGCTGAACAAGTCAATTTAAGAAATTCAACTAAATAGAAGAAGGAAAACCATTTTAAGAAATTCAGCTAAATGGAAGCTGGACAAGTCTATTTAAGAAATTCAGCTAAATGGAAGCTAGACAAGTCTATTTAAGAAATTTAACTAAATGTAAGCTGGACAAGTCTAAGAAATTCAACTAAATGGAAGTTGGAAAAAACATTTTAAGAAAATCAGCTTAATGGAAGCTGGGCAAGTCCATTTAAGAAATTTAACTAAATGGAAGTTGGAAAAAACATTTTAAGAAAATCAGCTTAATGGAAGCTGGACAAGTCTATTTAAGAAATTAAAAATGGGTTATTTGATTACCGGTCTCTTTCTATGATATCTTAGAGACGTCTTAGTACCGCCTATCTCTGACGTAACTTAGAAAAGACAATAAAATTATGAGCAAATATCGCATACATAAGTCTATGAAATGTATACAGAAAGAATATATGATATCAATTCATTCATTCAGTCGCAATCGCAACTTTTCGGCCCTTTCCGTCAGTCTTCGGCAGCCGAAAACGTTCCGATTGATTCAGTCGGACAAAGATCTGTTATGGTCACGAGCAAGGTGAATAAAACACCAAAAGGGAAACAAATAGAAAATAATATTTCTAGTGGTCAAAATTGATGACTTTCATATTCATTTTGTATTTTACGAAAATTTTACGAACAACGTTTGTCTTCTGGCGTTTTAAATTCATGATTTCTAGTATTTTACTAGTAGAAAGAATTGCTGACTGTTTAAATTTTACGTTTATGCTGTTATTTACTATATACCATTAGCTTTTGTCGTTTGGCGTTACTTACTGTTTTCGCGTTTCCTCTTCACTTTATTGCTGCGCGAGATGATGTTATAAACTTGATTTTTATTTTTTGACAATACGAGCGTTCCTCTTTGATAGTTTGATAGCACCAACGCACACAGCGAACGAATAGTCTGCAAGCAGACGACACCAATATCACATCAACTTATTACTTATCCCTGAGATAATATAGTTCTGATTCATGCTGTGTCTTTAACGACATTTTAGCGTTGTTTTTATTCTCGTCTGCAGCGATATCTTGCTGTTTAGATTGATGACAATAAATATCTTGTCAACATTGTTACTACACCGTCTGAGAGAATGGGGTTTTTTATATATCATGTCACCATTTAATGCTAATAGTTACAGTCTGTGTGGCGTTCCGGATATCTTGTCAATGGCAGTGGCGCAATTATAGACTGGAACGCTGATGAAAAAGCAGACGATTGATGAAAAAAGCAGACGATTGGAAATCTCTGCCACCGATAAAGTAGAAATATTGATAGCATTTCAAATAAATTATATCCTCGCAATTAAATTGAATTATATCGTGTTTTTGTTTTATTTCTTTTCTCTAACAAATGTATGACATCGATTTTGACACGATTTTATATGTTAAGATGAGCCTTTGCCTAATTTCTTTATTGTCTTTACAATACTGCACGTTTGTAACGTCGTTTTTCATTGGATAATCGTTTACGATTAAAAAGTTTTTTTATACACGGCTGCTGTCAATTTAAAAAGAAAACTCACATTTTCCCTAAAAAAAGATGTTTTCTGCATTATAAATTCGTTATAAATATTTCTGACAGGTTATATGGCCCTATATAAATGTTTGTTTGTAATATAACTCTCGCCTAGCGAGCTCGGGCTATATTTCCAAACAACCGTATAAAGGGTTATATAAACCCTCACAAATCTTTATAACTAATAATATACACAACCCCCGACTCCACCCCTACCCTGCATACACATCCATGCAGTCTCTATAAATTCCATGAGGATACTATAAGTATGGGCATTCCAGTCTGAACACCCATTCAATTTTACCGGACTTGATATGATTATCGTTGACCGCTCAGTTGCTTGAATTAAATCTGAAATTTCCAAATATGAATACAATGTACATGTATACATTTTCTTATATTCAAAACAGACCGAGTGCATTACTAAACATGGCCAGGGAAATATATAACATATTTATATAATTTTGGAAATGTACCTTTTGCATTAACCAATTCAAACTATTGCTTTACTTTGCCTTTGACTACGGAAGTGTCCTGGTGCCAATTCATAATGTTCTATGGAAAAAACTACTGCATAGGAGCATGGAGTTTAATAGACATATCTGTGATAGGAGATAAAAAAAGCCTAATCAGGAGTTTACAAGTTCTATGTAGGAGATAAGTGTCTTGTTTCATCGCGGAAAATTAAGATTTGCAAAGCATACTGTATGCATTTCTTATAAAGTCCTACGTATGAGATACACACTCCTAATTAGGCCTTTTTTAATCTCCTTCGTAGGAGTTATCTTTTTTTATAGGACATGTTAAATTGGCACCAGGCTGCCTCCGTATTTGACAGGGACGGAGTGATATTGTCCGAGATTAACAAAATTGGCCAGACTGAATAGTCACGTGACGAGAGCAATAAGGAGACATCCTGGACTTTTTTGATAACCGCTGTCAATGCCCATAGTTAGCCTATCGTTTTTGCTGATAGTACATGAGGAGACTTTGACATCATTTAGTGGAAAGGTTATCAATGCAGCATTTCAGTTACTATGATAATAATTGAGATAAAGCCGGCGGGGTGAAGATAATAACTCAAGAGTGTGGCGTCAACAGAGGAGATAACTTTCACGGACACTCGAATGCATGTCACGTGGGTTTGTAAAATTTAAATGGCTCGCAGTGAAATGTTTATATAAACTTGCACGAATCGATAGAGTTACTTGATATTGATAGGTAACTAACTATGAAAATGTTGTGGGTTTGATGGAATCAGCTCTTCATTGTGAGTTAGCTTATATATCTATTTGTAATGGGGTGGTGGCCAGAAGAGTCTTATTTTGACCACTTTAACTCACTTTTGTTCCCATTGGACCGATTGTTACAAATCCATTTAGCAAGAGGAATTGAGGGCTTTTGTCCACCCTGTCATTTTCACGGGAGGACTTTTGTCCGCCCTGTCATTTTCACGGGAGGGCTTTTATACGCCCTGTCCTTTTCACGGGAGGGCTTTTGTCCCCCTTGACATTTTTGGACGGGAAGGCTTTTGTCCGGGAGGGCTTTTGTCCTACACTCGCGGAAAAATGGCGTTCTTGACCGACTCTTTAAATTTATTTAATTATTTTTTTATATTTAAATGTATATATTTAAATATACAAGAGTAGGGCTATTTAACAATAATAGATTTTATAATAATAGTAATAGATTTATAAAAAGTGAATGTTATAACCAGCCTTAATATTATAACCAGATTATAATGATGTCATTTTAAAAAAAATGACAATGTTATTTACATTTTAAACATACTCAATTCTTTAGCTCTTGAAATAACGAATAATAATAATAATAAATCCTGGATTACCAATTTATATTTATCTTCAACATCTCAAGATTATTTTTTTATATTTTAAACGTCAACAAAAAACGACGCCTTTTGACTTTTTTTTCAATCACGTCAAATGTTGTTTTCTAATACCGCCGTAATAATCAAATGAATGAACTCAGCATTGAACATTGTGAAAATTTCACCCCGACTATTGTATTTGAACAGCTTGTTGATTGCACAGTTTGAAAATGATAAAGAACAATCATGTTGTTTCTTACATTTCTTTAAATATTTCACGTCAACAAAACGTACGAAAAAACACAGAACGTACGGAAAAATCATTACATGTTACTATAAGGTTGTTTATTAAATCGGCAGATATGTTTACATCAAGTAAGCTTTTCCAAATGCTATCAAATGAATCGATCTTGTTTGTGTTTACAGACAGATTAGATATTTCTTTTCCTGTATATTTCCACATCACTGCAGGCGCCCAGCAAGAAATGTTTCACAGACAAAAGCCTACGAGATGCAATTATTTCAAGTGAACGATGCCAAAAGATCAAAGAGCATTTCAAGACAAAGATATGAACGGTCAATTCAAATCCGACGACGAGATGTCTACAGTTTCGAAGTTGACCGTTAAGCATCTGATCACGTGACGCAGCGTGGAAAACAGCCATGGCGCTTGGAACTGGGCGGTAATAAAGGAAACCCGTAATTTATATTCCTCCGCGGAGAAATGGCCGGTAACCTTTACAAACGTCGCCAATAAATCAATACAAATACGAGCATACAGTATCATAAAAGTAATTAGCGACGATATAAATGTTGGTCGCTTAAGATAAAACCTGTATATGAAGCTATTGGTTTAGTAATTAATCTTTTGACGGCGTACCAGACAAGCATTTGAATGATCAAGATTAGTTCATAAATGGCGACGGTAAGACTGGACACTCAGGCAGTAGCATATGAATAATTGATTAGCGCTAATTGCTTCTGGGGAATCATGATTTCACCCAATAAGCGTCTAGCGGACTAGAGAAGCGCTTGTAAAACTCTGATAAAATAACATGGCGGCACTGTGGTCACGCTGCAATGAATAATTCATTAAAAGGGAGTCTAATTTGTCGAATAACTGAAGTTTTAGTCAGTTTAATTAGCATTGATAAGTGGTTCGTCTGCATACTTTGAAACGTTTTATTATTTAGATGCTCCTTTATGCTAAACGTTATGGGAATGTAGCAAATGTTTAGACAAGTGGTAATTAAGGTTCATCTATGAGTAAGTATGCCAGGCATAAAGATATCAAACAAGAAAACTGATAGATTTTGTTAGTGTCGACAAGAGATTTATGGATGTAAATTCCTAGCAATTTTCACATAGCGCATTCAATATAGATGTTAGAAAGTATCTTTCTAGTACAAAACCGGTTTGGGTATTTTTAATACCAAATGAACCAGAAATCTTTTCGGATTCATGTCGTTCAGCCTGGCTTCCAGTCCTGTAATTTGTGTATGTGTTTCTGTTTGACAAATAGACATATATTATTAAAAGAACGAGTATTTTATACCACTTATGTTTTTGAATAAGCAAAAAGTATCAACGCCTGAAACCCAATCTACTTGTCGTAATTAATACTTCCATCTCCTACCAAAGGACTGTAACTTCTTTACTGGAAACCAGCTGAAGGGGTTTATGGTCTTTGTTGGATCCCGGCTTCACTTTGTTGAGAATATAGGTTTTCTCACTCCATATATGATATGTTTATCAAATAAAATACAATGCATCGATAAATTGCTTCTGTAACATTATTTGTGAAATTAGACTGAAACTAAAATAAATGATTGTTTGGACAAAACTCACAATTCTTTTACATGTATCGATGGAATTGCTTCTGAAGCAATAAATATTATAGTATATTACATTGAAAACTACCTTGACAACACATTTAATTAAAAGTATCATTAATAAAGAATAAGTTACAAGCGTAGATGAAAATTGTTTAATCTATTTTATGAGAAATTTGAATATAACTATTGCCGTGTAGCAAAATGAAATAGCCCCCAAAAATAATTAACCGTTCAAACGGTTTTCAAATATACGTACATGTATATAATGGAAATAGTCAAAAGTATTTGCTACCTTACTCATTATCAGTATTGTTTGCGTACAGACATTTGATTTGTTGTTTTTCGTGTGTTTTTTTTTATTTATATCCTGTTGAAATTACTGTAGCAAATCAAATTCCTGAAAACCTGTTTTGAACAAAATGTTACGTTTCTCCACCGTTTCAATATTGGCGAAAAGAACCTATGCGTGCATTGTATAAATATTAAAAAACGCATATATATTCATTTTTGTTAAAGTGTAATTAGTTTAAGCAATTATTTATTCACAAAAATTACGCCAATAATGATTAAGTATTAAGTAGACGGGTTGACTAGACGGGGGAACGTCACGTGAGCTTTGATCACGTCTAAAAGCCGCGCCTCGTGTAGACATGTGTATTTGTGAGTTTTAAACCATATTATTTAAGCAGATAATTTATCGTTAAAAAGGCAGGGCCGGCGGAAATATGTTTTATAACTAAAATGAATTTCAAAAACATTTAAAATAAAGACATTTGTTATGTTTTTACTTCGAGTTTTATTGCCGACATTAAAAACCATCTACCGGTAAAGCACCGCACCGGAACCTACTCATATGTCATGCATGTTGGAAAAGAAATATTACAACAAATGAATAATA
The DNA here is from genome assembly GCF_026571515.1 of Ruditapes philippinarum. Taxonomy (NCBI): domain Eukaryota; kingdom Metazoa; phylum Mollusca; class Bivalvia; order Venerida; family Veneridae; genus Ruditapes; species Ruditapes philippinarum. The sequence goes on along the minus strand of NW_026858388.1, from coordinate 23,321 downwards.
TATATCGTTAAATCATTATTTGACAGCCAGTAGGCCTATATTATACAATGTGGTGTAGTTATTAAATGAAACAATACTCTAACAACTTGTCCTTAGCGCTGCACTGATCCAGTGGTAGTACTGTTTCACACGGTTCGACTAGCGTGCGCAGTGGTTCAAAATTCCAACGGGCGCTGTGATCCAGTGTGATACTTTTGGACTTGCGGGCGCAATGGTTCATAGGTAACACTGTTTGACTGGCGTGCGCAGTGGACGAATAATTGGCGTCCGCGCCGAAGCGCGGCACCCCTTATGGAATGAAATCAGATTTTGTGAAAGGGCGACAGCAACTTCTCGAGCCTTTTAGTCGGTCATAATAAAAGCCGATCATTCCGATCGGTATTAGGGTGCTTGATTATTATAACTCTTTTTGAATGGCGGATGTAGTGATTCAATGGCAACATTTTTTGGCTAGCGGACGTATTGGTTACCAGGTAACACGTTTGGCTAGTGGGAGAGGCGGTTCATTGGTAACACTATTTGACTGGTAGGGGTGACACTGTTTGACTGGTGGGAGCATCGTTACAGGGGCATAAAAAGGCCGTCCGGTTAGCTCAATAGGTAAAGCGTTGGACTGTTAATGTGGCGACCCGTGTTCGATTCGCGGACGGCGCAGGTCACTTTCGTTGTGACTGCGAAAGTGAAGGCAACTAGAAATGGTAAACTGTATGACAGCAGGAACGATGTGGTGGTTGAACTGTGCTTTGGTAAATTCAATATGGCTTTCTGCCGTGATCCTGATTGATAAGTACCACCACCTCCACAACAGCAGGGGCACAAAAATTTAGTGGTTACACTGCTGGAACAAACATTTTCGGGAAATTTGTAATTATTTTGTCAATAGAATACAAATTTGTTAACGAGCCCCAACTCTATATCAGTTTAAAATGTTAATGAATAACTCGCAACAGAATGTCATTAAGAAATTGTCTAAATTAATTTACTATGCAACATAAGCTAGAGAAACAACTGGTAGCTAATTCCAATTAATTTCAAACATTAATTAATATTATAGTTCTAGTATTTATTTCATGACTGTGATATAATATAATATAGCATGTAATATTACTTTTCTCGTATTTAAATGTTTTATGCATTTGTTTATACGTTTATAAGGCGCCATTATTGTTTATAGCAATAGACATTATGCTCGTGCCTTAATAAAGTCTTGAATCTTGAACTATGGTGCCTGAATTTTTTTATCTAGTGACGATCAATTGATTTATTTAAAGCAAACGGTGCGGGAGTTTTTTTTTTCTTCGACCTTCACCTTCTTGCCCATAAGACATAGTAATAATCTGCCACACTAAAGTATGACGTTGAAATTTCAAAATACATGACATGAGCTCTTTCGCAATGCCAGAAGCGTATGCGGTAACAATAAAAAATGCCAAACCGTCTCGTTTAAACATTCTGTCTTCTCATAAGTGACAAATAGCTGTAGACATTACATGGAAGTCAGTACCGCAAACGGTGATGATGTCGCGAAATTAACATAATGCTGTTCTGTCAGTGCCAATTATCGACAGGTGCCCGTCACTCGATTATTTCCTATGGGGTTATAACTCAAGTGTATCTCGTACATAATACGCCATTGTGACACGTTTCTGTTCGTACCGGCGCTTATAAAATGAAAAACTTTGTTTCGGCATTATTGATTGTCTGTCCATATGTGAAATTTCTTTGATTCTTTGTCCATCTTTTTGTTTATTTATTGATTTTTGTTTTAAATATTATTTTTCAATTTTAATTTTTTATTGGGGTTGATGGTATTTATTTATTTATCTTTTATTTTCTTGGCTGAAAAGCGAAAGAGCCACACAATGACCTATAAAATATGTAGCGTTATTGCATTACACCTGTCGTGTGTTTTATGGCATACATTAGCCACCATACTTTGATTCGGAAGGGTCAAGTCTATGACTGAACTGTCTTATGAATCAATTAAAGTCGAAAAGTTTGATAAGATGAAAGTTATACACTTGCAATTCCATAAATAATTAATTCAGCGGTTCCTGGCAATTAAAGGAAGAAGTGAATCGGAGGCGGGAATCAGCACATATCCTTAATTTTTTTTTTTTGAAAATAACATAGTAGCCATAATCGACTGTAGCTAAATGTTAAAACAATAATTGACCAATTTGTATAATGATAATTTCATATAATTTTATTTATGTATTTGGCAATTAAAGCGTACAATATGTGACATTACATCGTCAAATTATAGAAAAATCGCTCCTATAGCTTTAGAATAAAAAATATTAAATGACGACTCAGTAACGTGAACAACCGGGTAGCGGCATTACCACCTTGTTTAAACCCTTAGTTAAACCAGAAATCGATCATATCATTATAAAGTAACAGAAAACATGCTAATTAACGCAACAATATTGTGAACCATAAAAATAGCGCGTTGATGATACAGGATAATTGTTTCCTAGGGCGCGACGCACGGCTACAGAGACTTCTGGCGCCAAGTAATTGTAACCAATAATTCTGATCAGTGTTGAACACGGAGTCTACTCTGGTAAACTGTTTCAGAGGATGTTGAAGGTTTCGTTACAATACTGTTGTAAAGTAAATGGACTGTAAGATATAGTTACAGCAGTTTTGCTATTATAACTGCGTTTCTGTTGAAGTGAAATATTAGAAATGTAAAACGTAAGCAAGCAAAGCAAAAATGCATTGTAAATATTAAAAATAAAACACGCACACACACAGCAGCAGCAACAACAACAACAGCAACAAAATCACACACCAAACACACACTAGAATGTATTGTACTTGTTTGTACAAAGCTTGAAAAAAAAGTTTTAAATTGTATGTTAATCTATTTTTTTACGTCGGTTCAACATTTTTTGGTCATATATCGGCGCTTGGGCCATCTAATCGGCTTTCTTGAATAGCTAACCAGCAATAAGTATTTTCTCCACAAATAACCGGCTATTAATCCCACATGAGACAAAGGAATGATTGTCCCGGAATCAGTTGTCACGGAAACATTGCTTCTCGCCTGGGATTCAAACCGGTACCAGAAAACGGGCAGTGGTGAGTGGTAGAAGAAAACTAGAATAATTCACCAAGTTCGGACTAAATAAACCTGTAATTTCTTTTCCAACGCTCGTATGTCAACGCATCATATAATAAATTTTCGACCGTTTCCGTCCAACTCCGATATAGGTTACCACAGGTAACCTAGGAGGTGTTCCGAATGTCTTTTTTCCTGGTATGAGAAATGTGAGTACGCACCGTCGCTTTTTTCCACCAATTTGTTATCAAATAGAGTTTGTGACATTTTTAACCGATATTAAAAACATGTGTCTAAGAAATGCATAAAAAACTTAATAAATAATGGCAATGAAAATATAATTTTGTACTTTCTTAGACCGTTTTTTATTTCGCCAAAAATTTACATTCAGTTGTTGTTTTTTTTTTAGAAATGTTATGAAAAATTATATTAAACAAGCCAAATGATAATATATTGTTTAAATACAATTAAGTTTTTAGATTTCTAATAAAAGTGTTATTAATATTGATGACAATTTCAATGCTTCTATAGTATAGATGATATGACGTATATATACTTATATAGTATACGTACGTACGCAATTACGGATAATAACATCTACATGTACAACTGTACATATGTGAACTGAATTCATTTACGGATAACGTATTATACTGAAGTCAAATGTCAGCAAAAAATAGGGTCTCAAAACTCTTAAAGGCCCATTATGACTCAGATGTCCTATAATTTTTATTTCCCAGAATCTTTTATTTTTGGTATATTGTAACCGTTTCCAAAACATTACTCGTTTGCCATATAGATCTTAGTATTTATTTGCTTCTGTTGCTATATCAGCAATTGGAATTGTGAATTAGTATTTTGTATGGAAGTCAAAATACTGGGTTCCTTTATGACACATAACTGCGCGTTGGCGTTCAACGCCACTTTTTTCATTTGTTAAAAATCTAACATGCTCTAAATCCATTATTAATACATTTTAAAACACATGTTTGACATTTCTAAAGAATTAAAAATATATGTATTTTTGAGGCATAATGTGCCTTTAACGATATACAAATGTCCTTTTTTGTAAATAAAAAAACTTCTAAAACACGTTAACAAGACCCACTACACGTTCCCTTAACTCTAAATAGTGAATGAAATTATTTTAACAATACAAATTAGGACATCGTTGTCACCATTCATCTTAATATAAGAAAACTGCAACGAGAGCCAAAAAAAAAATGCTGAACACCAAATGTAAATTTGTCGAACAAGAGTGAAACCTTCCCTTTAGTTTCTAGTTACAACAGTTCTCTTGTAAAACTTTTCAATCTTTTATGTTGTACACGTATTTCATGATTTCCATAAACACAATTCCTCATACAATAGTCTAATATATTATGATAGAAAATAGTTTTACATCCTACGAGAGCACGCCTATGGAGCGCCATGATGCTGGTTAGATTACATTATGTATAATATATTGGCGACACGAATCGTGCTTTGCTATTAATACAGTATGTAATGTTCGGATAATCTTGTAATCCGGGAGACTTTTGTCTCCAACTTTGGTGTAAAATTTCCAAGACACACCGCAATCTATCAGAGTTAATGTCTTTATTTGATAAGCCATCATTACATCTGGGATAAATATTGGAGTATCGGGCACACGCCATTGATAGTATCGACAAAAACAAATCTCCCAGAACTGTAAACGGATTGTTCCTATCATTTCCTCGAAACATGCTGCAGACAGGTCTTGGTATATTTTCGTCCAATTGCGTTTTAAGTATTTCTTCTTTAAAGCAAATGCATGAAGAACAGCAGTTTTTTTCCTCAGTAACAGAATGGTCAGGGTTTTCTTCTTTTTATTTTTTATTTTTTTTTTTTTGGTAATTCTTTTACTAATTTGTAGACAATGTTCAATTGTATCAGAGAAAATTTGAAAGAAATATAAAAGAATAAGGATTTTATATTGTTGGATCAAGAATTTGCCATAAAGGGCCAGTTTGTTGTAACGTCTTATATATAATTTCTAGTGCCATTTGGTTGGTGGCCATCTTGAAACACTTTACGTTCTAATGGCTTCATGTTAAAGGGACTCTACTGAGGTTCAAAAACACCTAAAAACGTATTTTTTTCTACTTTGTTACACACATCAGCTGAAGAAATGAAATGTAAATCGTATCTGTGTGCTGGTATTCTTAGCCCGATTTGAATGAAAGCGTTGCAACGCTGTTCAATTTTGAATCATTTCCCCAATCAGAATAATCAAACGTTTAATGACAACGACTAACAACGTTTTGTCTGACACAAATTTCATAAAGTTGATGAGAATAATAATTGGCCCCACTTTATGAAATCATGTCGGCAAAATTCATTTGAAGACCAGATTTATTTCAATGATTTAATACGAAGCCGTTTCATTCCATATTTCTTGGGTGAATAATCGTTACTTTATTTATTTATTTATTTATTTATTTATTTATTTATTTATTTATTTATTTATTTATTCTAGACTATACAGGTTTATCATTATTTATTTATTTGATTTTTTCTAGGCAATGTTGTCGTATATCAAAAGAGGGGCTAACAAAGGACGGAAACCCACACTGTATCTTGTGCAATGGGCAAACAAAGGACGCCCAAAAACGGGAAGAACCAAAACCATCGGGGTGTGATTAAGCTATTTACTAGGATACTAGGACTAGGATATACTCGTGTTTCATCTTTTATTTTGTTTTAATTAGTCCTGTTTGCTGTTGTTTTTCTTTAGTTTCGTCGTGAACTAACTTAATCCACATACTTATGTGGAGAAGCTGAAAAACCTGTTCACATTTCAATATCCTATATTACATTGGTATTCATATAAATTGTCTTTCGAAATCAACCTCCGATTTAAGATTGTATGAAACAAAACTGCTTCAAAACAAATTTGGTTTATTAAAGGGGAATAACTCTATCTTGCAAAACATCTAAGTCTAAGCAGAGTTAACTGAAATAAACGAATTTAACCGTATTGCATATGGTGACATAAATTTAAGCAAAACATACATGCATATCAGTGTTTATGAAAGTAAATTGTGAGAGTTTAAAGGTCCATTAAGCTCTCGAAATTCTATCATTTTTATTTCTCTTTTTTTTATTTTTGGTATCCTATCAGTTTCCAAAAAAAATTCCAAAAAAAAAAGCCATAGGTCATACAGAAACTGATGAGCTATCTTTTGCTACTTATGGTCTTTGGCAAACGGTAAAATTAATAAAAATGTATGGAAGTCCAACTACTACTTTATTCACATTTTGTCACATTTATGACTCAATACTGAGCTACTTTTGTCAGTTGTCCAACATCTAACGTGCTTCGTTATATATCCATTATTAAAACACTATTCAGCGCATGTCCGACATTTCTAAAGAATTTAATAGACATTGATTTTTGATGCATTATGTGCCTTTAAAATTAACCAAGAAAGTTATGATTCATGTTGACTGTTTCTATAGTTTTTATCAAAAAAAAGTGCCATAGACCAGTTTTCATTCTTCCCTTGAAAAATCTGTATTTTTCGCCAATTTCAGTGAAAATTGTGAAAATTTCGTACATTTTTCGAGACAAATAAGTGTCAATATTCTTCTAACTTTGGCTAAATATCTGCTACGAGAAGTGACAAAAATGATCATTAAAACGAACCAAAACCTATATCCTTTCTGAAATACAGACGTGCATTCCAAGGTCCCTTTACGTGCTTGAAGTACGCTTTACCAGAGAAACCTTCGCATTTCCCAATAAATAAGTTGTAACTTATAGCAACACACGACCTGTTCGGAGCCTGAAGGCATGAATTTTCACATTCACATAAACTCATCCATTTCTTATTTGTTTGTAAATTAATCGTATATCTCCTGGCATGCGCATTAAGACGACATTTGCGACCTGTATCAAATGAATTGTGGCACGTCTTTTGTTCTGAAAACAGAAAAATCAAAATAAATCAAAGAGTTAAATGGAGTGTAAGAAATAATGTATTAACTGCAATATGGGCCAGTCAATTGCAACCATGGCCCGACCCAAGGGGAAACAGCTTGGATTTTCGAATTTTGGATTATCAAAACTTTTTACAAGTAGATGCTGAATGCTCCCAGACTGTGGGTTAAACATAAGCTATTTTGAAACGAAAAATGGATTTGATAGGGACATACGGAACCGGGAAGGTAAAACTAAATCACTTTATACTGACACGAAACGGAGAACGGGTTTAAAATGAACAGTTTTTAGGTTGCTTTAGTTAAGTGTCACCAGAAGGTTGTACGAATGCCAATGATATATACTTCAAACCATTAGTAATGAGGTAGCTTAAGCATACGGTGTAACAGATATATATCCACCGAAAGATAAATACGGTGTAACAAACTCTATTCGCCGGAATAAATATACTGTGTATGTGATATATATTCACCTGCAGATATATACGGTGTAACAGATATATATTCGCCGGGAGATATATACGGTATATCAGCTATATATTCGCCGGCAGATATATACAGTGTATCAGATATATATTCGCTGGCAGATATATTCAGTGTATCAGATATATATTCGCCGGCAGATATATACGGTGTATCAGATAAATATTCGCCGGCAGATATATATGGTGTATCAGATATATATTCGCCGGCAGATATATACAGTGTATCAGATATATATTAGCCGGCAAATATATACAGTGTATCAGATATATATTAGCCGGCAGATATATACGGTGTATCAAATATATATTAGCCGGCAGATATATACGGTGTATCAGATATATATTCGCCGGCAGATATATACGGTGAATCAGATATATATTAGCCGGAAGATATATACAATGTATCAGATATATATCAGCCGGCAAATATATACAGTGTATCAGATATATATTAGCCGCAGATATATACAGTGTATCAGATATATATTCGCCGGCAGATATATACAGTGTATCAGATATATATTCGCCAGAAGAAATATACTGTGTATGTGATATAATTTCACCTGCAGATATATACGGTGTATCAGATATATATTCACCGGCAGATATATACGGTGTATCAGATATATATTCGCTGGCAGATATATTCAGTGTATCAGATATATATTCGCCGGCAGTTATATACAGTGTATCAGATATATATTAGCCGGCAGATATATACAGTGTATCAGATATATATTCGCCGGCAGATATATACGGTGTATCAGATATATATTAGCCGGCAGATATATATGTGTGTATCAGATATATATTAGTCGGAAGATATATACAGTGTATCAGATATATATTAGCCGGCAGATATATACGGTGTATCAGATATATATTCGCCGGCAGATATATACGGTGTATCAGATATATATTCGCCGGCAGATATATACGGTGTATCAGATATATATTAGCCGGAAGATATATACAGTGTATCAGATATATATTAGCCGGCAAATATATACAGTGTATCAGATATATATTAGCCGGCAGATATACACGGTGTATCAGATATATATTAGCCGGAAGATATAAACAGTGTATCAGATATATATTAGCCGGCAGATATACACGGTGTATCAGATATATATTAGCCGGCAAATATATACGGTGTAACAGATATATATTAGCCGGCAAATATATACAGTGTATCAGATATATATTAGCCGGCAAATATATACAGTGTATCAGATATATATTAGCCGGCAAATATATACAGTGTAACATATATATATTAGCCGGCAAATATATACGGTGTAACAGATATACATTAGACGGCAAATATATACGGTGTAACAGATATATATTAGCCGGCAAATATATACAGTGTAACATATATATATTAGCCGGCAAATATATACGGTGTAACAGATATACATTAGACGGCAAATATATACGGTGTAACAGATATATATTAGCCGGCAAATATATACAGTGTATCAGATATATATTAGCCGGCAGATATACACGGTGTATCAGATATATATTAGCCGGCAAATATATACGGTGTATCAGATATATATTCTCCGGCAGATATATACAGTGTAACAGATATATATTAGTCGGCAAATATATACAGTGTATCAGATATATATTAGCCGGCAGATATACACGGTGTATCAGATATATATTAGCCGGCAAATATATACGGTGTATCATATATATATTAGCTGGCAGATATATACGGTGTATCAGATATATATTCGCTGGCAGATATATACAGTGTATCAGATATATATTAGCCGGCAGATATATACAGTGTATCAGATATATATTAGCCGGCAAATATATACAGTGTATCAGATATATATTCGCCGGCAGATATATACAGTGTATCAGATATATATTCGCCGGCAGATATATACAGTGTATCAGATATATATTAGCCAGCATATATATACGGTGTATCAGATATATATTCGCTGGAAGATATATACGGTGTATCAGATATATATTCGCTGGCAGATATATACAGTGTATCAGATATATATTCACCGGCAGATATATACAGTGTATCAGATATATATTAGCCGGCAGATATATACGGTGTATCAGATATATATTCGCTGGAAGATATATACGGTGTATCAGATATATATATTCGCCGGCAGATATATACGGTGTATCAGATATATATTAGCCGGCAGATATATATGTGTGTATCAGATATATATTAGCCGGCAGATGTATACAGTGTATCAGATATATATTCGCCGGCAGATATATACAGTGTATCAGATATATATTAGCCGGCAAATATATACAGTGTATCAGATATATATTAGCCAGCAGATATATACAGTGTATCAGATATATATTCGCCGGCAGATATATACGGTGTATCAGATATATATTCGCCAGCAGATATATACGGTGTATCAGATATATATTAGCCGGCAGATATACACGGTGTATCAGATATATATTAGCCGGCAGATATATACGGTGTATCAAATATATATTAGCCGGCAGATATATACAGTGTATTAGATATATATTAGCCGGCAGATATTATACAGTGTATCAGATATATATTCGCCGGCAGATATATACAGTGTATCAGATATATATCAGCCGGCAGATATATACGGTGTATCAGATATATATTCGCTGGAAGATATATACGGTGTATCAGATATATATTCGCCGGCAGATATATACGGTGTATCAGATATATATTTGCCGGCAGATATATATGTGTATCAGATATATATTAGCCGGCAGATATAAACGGTGTATCAGATATATATTCGCTGGCAGATATATACAGTGTATCAGATATATATTAGCCGGCAGATATATATGTGTGTATCAGATATATATTAGCCGGCAGATATATATGTGTATCAGATATATATTAGCCGGCAGATATATACAGTGTATCAGATATATATTAGCCGGCAGATATATACAGTGTATCAGATATATATTAGCCAGCAGATATACACAGTGTATCAGATATATATTAGCCGGCAGATATATACGGTGTATCAGATATATATTAGCCAGCAGATATATATGCTGTATCAGATATTATATTAGCTGGCAGATATATACGGTGTATCAGATATATATTCGCTGGCAGATATATACAGTGTATCAGATATATATTCGCTGGCAGATATATACAGTGTATCAGATATATATTAGCCAGCAGATATACACGGTTAATCAGATATATATTAGCCAGCAGATATATATTGTGTATCAGATATATAATAGCCGGCAGATATATACGGTGTATCAGATATATATTCCCTGGCAGATATATACAGTGTATCAGATATATATTCACTGGCAGATATATACAGTGTATCAGACATATATTAGCCGGCAGATATATACGGTGTATCAGATATATATAAACCGGCAGATATATACGGTGTATTAGATAAATATAAACCGGCAGATATATACGGTGTATCAGATATCTATCGCCGGCAGATATATACGGTGTATCAGATATATATCCGCCGGCAGATATATACGATGTATCAGATATATTTTAGCCGGCAGATATATACGGTGTATTAGATGTATATTCAACGAGAGATATATATACGGTGTAACAGATATATATTGGACGAGAGATATATATACGATTCATCAGCTATATATTCGCCGGGAGATATATATGGTGTTACAGATATATATCCGCCGGGAGATATATACGGTATATCAGCTATATATTCACCTTGAGATATATACGGTGTATCAGATTTATATTTGCCGGGAGATATATATGGTATAATTGATCTTTATTCTCCAGCAGTTAAACATTCGCAAGGAGTTACTGTGTAATTGTCTATTTTTCACCGTGGGCTTTACAAATATTGTCGTAAAGCTGACCCCTGGGAAGTAAACAAGAATCCTAGTGCCAGCTCATACGGATAAATGTGATTCTATTTATTTGAAATATGACATCTTAAATAAACTATTTTACATTATTTGAAACAAGAAATATTTACCTTTAATGCATTTTACGACCGCAGACCACATTCCATTTGGCTGGCACGCCATGCTTTCATTTGATGACAACCTGTAACCAGCGTCACAGTGGAAATTACTTATCGTCTCACCTTCACTATATACCTTTCGTTTTGGGTCATTAAGCTTTGCTACATGATTAGGTAGATCACAAGTAGCTAAAAAAGAAGAACAAAAAAGAAAATATCAGTTAGATTTTCTTGGTATTAGCAAAATGATCAATTGAATTATATTCATGTAGAAAGTACATAAAGACATAAAGAAATTTAAAACAAGATTGCCTCGGGAATTAAAACTTCTTTCTAGATTTTATATGTACATTACATTACACATAATAATATACGTTCAACCTAAAATCTACATTACATTTTTCATTTGCTCTGAACTGTACGAATAACTGAATTATACCCTAACATTTACATAATTATCATTTTTCATCTAATTAACATTTGATTTTTACATTTATATTGTGACGAAAAGTAGCCTAATACCTATATTAATTAACAGAGTTATTTCCCTTTGTTTTAGAAACCCTATTTGTATGGCTTAGAATAAACGTATATGCAACGTAGGTAAATAGTATTCGCTTGATATATTGTGATTTGTTTATTTGTATAGATCTTTTGAAGACTTTAGAATAAGTTAATTTAAAGAAGCTAATATAAATATGATTATTGTTTATAAATAATAGATTTTTAGACACTTGTCAAACAAGTTAATCATTAAACTTTTAGACGCTCTTTGAACAAGAATAGTTCTTAGCCAGCCAATCAGATAACAGTAAGGTATGTAGATTAATTTTCATTGGTCATCAGAGATCACGTGGTTCTTGCATTAATATAAAAGCAGACACACAGACAGATTTGAGGAGTTGCAGCTGAGACGTCGTCTAGGAAGGTCAGACAAATAAATAAGTATTAATTATCAGCTAATTAATATAATACTGGGGACTTTGTGCCGTAAATACAACATAATAAGATTGACTCAGATATTAAGAGCATTGCGTTCTGATATCTTAACATTAAAGCATTGCGCTTTGTGTTCAGGGTTTAATCTTAGTTATATTTTGGTTGTACGGGTCGCTGGTGAGATTAATGAAAGGCTGAACATATAGAATGTAAAGTAGTTCTTATAGGTTGATGCGTAAAATTACTATGAAACATTTATAGAAAGCTAACCACAAGAGTGACATTGTATTTCCCATTGATTGTGTTTTAAATAGTAGACGTTGACTTGATAAAGTAAACTGTTTGAGGAAACTTTGAACTATATTGAAAACATCGTATCTTTATTAATTCCCATTGATTTTACTGTTATTTAAATTATTTGAGAATCATTTATTACCAATCATAAGGCAAAGTAGCCTGAGAAAAATTATATATATTATAATAGCCAAAGCTATAATTTTGCATAGTTCAAACGCTACCTAAATTATAAGACAGAAGCTCGGACACGTTACAGAATTTGGTGGCAGCGGTGGGATATTGTCATATTGACAGAATAACACTGTCACTTACCTACGTATAGAGACTATATTATAAACAAAATATTTCCAAAAGTGTATAGAACTATGGCCGAGAATATGGCATTACTTGATCCTGAGAATAGTTTGAGTCTGTTACAGGAACAATTGTTAGAGGTGAAAAGAGAAAACGAAGCTTTAAAGTTGAAGTTCGAAATTTCTGTTTTAGAACAAGAAATTAATAACATACAATTATCGTTGGACCAGAATAAAAATGAAACTATAGGTTATAAAATTCCAACCTCGACACCAACTACGATAAAACATAAACTAGCTACACCATTAGATACACGAAGGCGGAGAAGACTTCCACCAACACCAGACTATTTTCGTGAAAGCAATTTTTCAGAAATAAAAGATAACATATCGCATAATGATTTTTCTCCACCTGTAGACAGATTTGTTACGTATAGACGTAAAAACACCCAACAACCGCCAAAAATAGATATTTCCCTAAATGCTACGAAAGATAGTGCATGCCAAACTGAGGTAGATACTTTTCAGACCAAATTTCATGACAATAAAAGACAAATGTTTGAAACACATAGAACGAAAGATAATTGCAATCAAACTGAAAACCTAAGCTTGACTAAAGACAAAAATGCTGAAATCATTAATAATCAGACAGGTTACTTAGAAGAAAAGTCATGCCAAAATATATCTGATAGGGATAAAAACAATTCAGAGAAGCGTTCAGTTTTTATTAAACCTGCAACTTTTGATGGTTCACATTCATGGTTAGATTATAAAGCACATTTTGAAGCTTGTTCAGAGTTAAATAAATGGTCAACAAAAGAAAAGGGTCTATATCTTTCAGTATCTTTAAGGGGGTCTGCTCAAGGGGTATTTGGTAACTTAACGACAAAATCGCCAACATATGAAGAACTAGTGTTAGCATTAGAAGAAAGATTTTCTCCTTCTAATCAAACAGAGCTATATCGTGCTCAACTAAAAGAAAGAAAACAAAAAGCTTCAGAAACATTGTCAGAACTAGGTCAAGATATTAGAAGGCTTATAAATTTAGCTTATCCTTCAGCCCCAAAAGAGGTTAAAGAAACATTGGCAAAAGAACAGTTTTTAGATTCATTGATAAATTCCGACATGCGTTTACGCATAAAACAGGCTAGACCAGTTGACTTAAATGATGCTGTAAGACATGCAGTAGAGCTTGAAGCTTATCATAAGGCCGAACGCAAATATTTAAATAATCAAGGTTATTTAAGGTCAAGTTCTGAAAGAAATACTAGTAATACATATGATAGTAAACTTGAGTCTCTTCAGAAAAGTATTGATAACATGTCAAAGACTATAAACGCAAGGAATAACACAAGTTATAATAAAGAAAGTTCTCGACCAAATTCGTTCAAAAATCAAATATATTCAAATAGGAGATATCAAGATAAAACTGAACGGAATAGAGAAAGAATTAAGCGTACATGCTTTACGTGTGGTTCGGAAGATCATTTTCAGAGATTATGTCCTAAAAACAAATCAGACTATGGAACAAGATACGTTGCTAGTACAGGGTCTGGTTTATATATAAACTGTAAGATAAATGATGTTGAAACGGATAGTTTAGTTGATACTGGAGCGACTTTATCGATTATATCTACAAAAGTTTGGGATCTTGTTCAAAACTCTAGTACAAATACTCTCGAACCATTCCCATCTCAAATATTAACAGCATCTGGAGAACCTGTTAACATAAAAGGGAAAACGATAGTTTCTATAAATTTAAAGGGTATACATTGTTTGTGTAAAGTTGTTGTTGCTGATATTGACGTCGAAGCAATCTTAGGTTTAGATTTTCTGTTAAACAACAAATGTGTACTTGATCTTTCAAAATGTTCGTTAAAGATAAAAGATCATAGTTTTGCATTGGAAACTGCTGGTAAAGTAGGTTGTTATCGCGTTACACTTTCAGAGAAAGTTGAACTTCCACCCATGTCTGAAATGATTACATTAGGAAAAGTTGATATTCCGCCATTAAAGTTAAATCAAATGTCTATTATTGAACCAACTGAAAAATCATTTTCGTGTGATAAAGGGCTTGTGGCCAAAACTTTGGTTTATGCAAACTCGGAAGTTCCTTTGCGCATTATGAATTTAAATAATGAAAAACAAGTTATATATCCAGGTTCTCATATTGCTGATTTGAGCATAGTTTCTAAAATATGTGACAATGGTTCTAATACTTCAAATTATAGAAATGTAACTCATGTTCCTAAACATTTAGAAGAATTATATGAACGTGCTGTCGAAGGCATGTCTATATCCCAAAAGCAGCAAATAGCAAAGTTGCTTATAAAACATTCAGCTACTTTTTCAGAAAATGATGAGGATCTTGGGAAAACTGGTATCATAAGACATAGAATACATACTGGAGATGCAAAACCTATTAAGCAACCGTTGCGAAGAACACCAGTACATATGAATTCTGAAATTGACCAACATATTAATGATATGCTAAAGAAAAATGTAATTCAACCATCTTCTTCTCCGTGGGCTAGTGGTATAGTTATGGTCCAGAAGAAGGATGGCACCAAACGTTTTTGTGTCGATTACCGAAAACTTAATGATTTGACTATAAAAGATGCTTATCCTTTGCCCAGAATTGACGATTGTTTAGGTCAACTATCAGGAGCAAAGTGGTTTTCTTGCCTAGATTTAAATTCTGGTTATTGGCAGATTGAAGTAGAGAAAGAAGATAGGCAAAAGACAGCATTTACAACAAGAAACGGTTTATTTGAGTTCCGAGTTATGCCTTTCGGATTATGTAATGCTCCTGCAACGTTTGAAAGGTTAATGGAAACTGTTTTAGCAGGACTGAATTGGAATATATGTCTTATTTATTTGGACGATATAATTGTTACTGGGAAAACATTCTCAGAAATGATTGACAATTTGGATAAGGTACTTTCGAAAATTAAAAATGCTGGATTAAAGCTCAAACCTAGAAAGTGTCAATTATTTTCAAAAGAAGTAAAATTTTTGGGTCATGTCGTTTCGGAACATGGTATAAAGTCCGATCCAGAAAAAGTAAAAATTATTGTTGATTGGCCAGTTCCTTCAAATGTTCACGAATTAAGGTCATTTCTTGGTTTATGTAGCTATTATAGAAAATTCATAAATAAATTTTCGCATATTGCCAAACCTTTATACAAGCTTACTGAGAAAGGTCAAAATTTTGTTTGGTCAAAAGAATGTAATGATACGTTCAATGAGTTAAAACGTGCATTAACCAATGATACAGTATTAGCTCATCCTGATTTTAGTAAAACATTTATACTTGACACAGATGCTAGTAATGTTGCTATATCTGGAATTTTATCACAGGTTATTGATGGCAAAGAGCGAGTCATTGCTTTTGCTAGCAGGACTTTGACTAAAGCTGAAAGAAGATATTGTGTGACTAGAAAAGAGCTTTTAGCTGTGGTTAATTTTGTAAAATATTACAAACATTATTTATACGGTAGAGAATTTGTTGTTCGGACAGATCATGCTTCCCTTAGGTGGTTGACAAATTTTAAAAACCCAGAAGGGCAAGTTGCCCGTTGGATAGAAATATTATCTTCCTATTCAATGAAAATAGAACATAGGCCAGGTAAACAACATACTAATGCAGATGCTTTAAGCCGTATACCTTGTAAGCAATGTGGTCGAACAAATATGCCAAATAAAAAGGCAAAATCTGAAGAAAATACATGTTTGGCATTATTTCAAAATGATCATGATAAACAAATTAATATAAAAACTGATCAAGAACAAGATACAGATATATCAGAGGTTAAAACTTGGTTGAAAAATGGAAAACGGCCAGAATGGAAAGACATATCACACAGAGGTTATTTTCTTAAATCACTTTGGAGTCAATGGCAGAGACTAGAACTCAAAGATGATATTGTCGTTCGACGTTGGGATGTTGAAAATAGTGAGGTTTCATACTGGCAAGCTATAGTTCCATTAAAACAAAGAAGAATGGTTTTACAATTGTCTCATGACATTAAAGCTTCTGGACATCTTGGAGTTACAAAAACATTAAGTAAAATTAAACAGCGTTTTTATTGGCCAGGTTATCAAAACGATGTAAAACTGTACATTTCAGGGTGTGAATTATGTTCAAAACGTAAAGGTCCCTTAAAAACAAAGAAGGCACCAATGAAAACAGAACAAAGTGGTTATCCTATGGAAAGAATAGCAATAGATATTTTAGGTCCTCTTTGTAAAACAGATAGAGATAATAGGTATATTTTAGTAATTGGGGATTATTTTACTAAATGGACCGAATGCTTTCCATTAGTAAATATGGAAGCAAGAAATGTGGCTAAAGTGTTGGTCGAAGAAGTTATAGCTAGATTTGGAATACCTGATTCAATTCACTCTGACCAAGGTAAACAGTTTGAGAGTAACTTGTTTCAAGAAATGTGTTGTATGTTAGAAATAAACAAAACAAGAACTACAGCTTATCACCCAAAATCTGACGGAATGGTCGAGCGATTTAATAGAACGCTTGTAGCCATGCTTAGCATGTTTGTAGATGAAAACCAGAGTAATTGGGATGAAATGCTTCCTTATTGTATGATGGCGTATAGAGCAACTCAACATGAGACAACGGGTATGTCTCCAAATATTGCCATGCTAGGTAGAGAAGTAACAACTCCTTTAGATATTTCATATGAAATGCCATCTTCAATTAAGCCAATTCCAATAAGTCAATGGGTTTGGGAATTGCGGGAGAAATTAGAATCTGTGCATACTTTTATTAGGCAACATACAGGTCAAGCGATATGTAAGCAAAAGAAACTGCATGATTCTAAACTTTATTATGAAAAACTAAATCAAGGTGATAAAGTGTACATTTATTTTCCAGTTAAAAAGGTAGGTCTTTCTAGTAAACTTACATCTTTTTGGAAAGGGCCATTTAGAATAACAGAGAAAATATCAGATTTATTGTATAAGGTAGATTGTGGTTATGGAGGATCCATACAGATAATACATATAGATAGAATCAAGAAAGCTAAGGAACAAGTTTTGACAGGTGAGCAAGAAATAGAACAAAATCAAAATATCCAAAATGTTGATGACATGTATGGTGAAGAAGAGATAGATGAATGCTCTAGTACTTCTAATGAGGTATGTTTTGATACTGGAAAACGAACCATTCGAAAACCCATATGGATGAAAGATTATGTTATGTCTATTTTCAGATCAAAGATGCCTAAAGTTAAGAGCACACCTAGAAAACCTATTTTGTGTCCTTTATGTGAGATTACCATTAAAGCAACAGAAGACTTCCGACAACATGTTATGCATTGTAAGGGAGTTGTGATTAAGTGTGAGGACTGTAATAAAACCTTCAAGAAGAAAGTTTATTTGCAAGTACATAAGCGGAAATTTCATACAGAGAAGCCACCGGAAGTGACAAAAGTTAGTACAACAGAAAATGTTGAAAGTTCAGAAAAAGATTTTTCTGATAACAGTGATATCTCTGATTGGGACAAAGATCCAGATATAGAATTAGTTGAGGATACAAGGGTCTTAGATGATATAACTTTGCTTGGTCGAACAATTAGAAAACCAACAAATCCAAGGGCTCTTATTACTCCAAAAGCTAGATCTCCTATTCAGCAAATAACGGAGATTGAAGAGAAATTGTTAGATGATGAAAATGAAAGATCTGAGGATATTATGTTTGATAGCAATTTGTCAAATGAGAATGAAACTGAAGATGTGGAGAATGATATAGAAAAACAGAGTAGGGAGGAGAGTTCTAACAATAAAGTGACAGATGAACAAATGAATGACAAAAGGTCATATGATTCAGACAATTCAGATAGTGATTGTCAGGTTGATGAAATTATTGTGAGAGCAGGTAGTTTTCCAATAAGGAAGAAATTTACAATGATTCTGCCAAATGGAGACAAGTTTAGCCTTCAGATGAAGTACGAGGCAAAGAAATGAGTGGTAAAACAATAACGATGTTGTGTTTACTTTATATTGATTTTTTTATTTTAAAATATCAGTAGGTAACTGGTTGTGTTAGGAAGTCTTATTCTATAACAGTAACAGTTTTAATTCTGAAATATGTGTTCAGTGAAAGATGAAACATTTATAGTTACTAAAAGTAAATGTGTGTCTTAAATAAAAGTGAAATGTTGGTTTCGTTTTATTTTTGTTTAAAAAAAAAATATGAAAATCATGCGGGACGCATGAGCCCGGAGGCGTGGGTAATGTGACGAAAAGTAGCCTGATACCTATATTAATTAACAGAGTTATTTCCCTTTGTTTTAGAAACCCTATTTGTATGGCTTAGAATAAACGTATATGCAACGTAGGTAAATAGTATTCGCTTGATATATTGTGATTTGTTTATGTTTATAGATCTTTTGAAGACTTTAGAATAAGTTAATTTAAATAAGCTAATATAAATATGATTATTGTTTATAAATAATAGATTTTTAGACACTTGTCAAACAAGTTAATCATTAAACTTTTAGACGTTCTTTGAACAAGAATAGTTCTTAGCCAGCCAATCAGATAACAGTAAGGTATGTAGATTAATTTTCATTGGTCATCAGAGATCACGTGGTTCTTGCATTAATATAAAAGCAGACACACAGACAGGTTTGAGGAGTTGCAGCTGAGACGTCGTCTAGGAAGGTCAGAGAAATAAATAAGTATTAATTATCAGCTAATTAATATAATACTGGGGACTTTGTGCCGTAAATACAACATAATAAGATTGACTCAGATATTAAGAGCATTGCGTTCTGATATCTTAACATTAAAATTATTGCGCTTTGTGTTCAGGGTTTAATCTTAGTTATATTTTGGTTGTACGGGTCGCTGGTGAGATTAATGAAAGGCTGAACATATAGAATGTAAAGTAGTTCTTATAGGTTGATGCGTAAAATTACTAAGAAACATTTATAGAAAGCTAACCACAAGAGTGACATTGTATTTCCCATTGGTTGTGTTTTAAATAGTAGACGTTGACTTGATAAAGTAAACTGTTTGAGGAAACTTTGAACTTTATTGAAAACATCGTATCTTTATTAATTCCCATTGATTTTTATTCTTATTTAAATCATTTGAGAATCATTTATTACCAATCATAAGGCAAAGTAGCCTGAGAAAAATTACATATTTTATAATAGCCAAAGCTATTATTTTGCATAGTTCAAACGCTACCCGAATTATAAGACAGAAAGAAGCTCGGACACGTTACAATATAAAATTTCATATTATGTACTTTTGTACATTACATTTCGCATTGACATTACCCTTTACATCTAAATTATGACTCATTACAATTTACACATTTATTACACCTTACATCTTTATTACATTTTACATTTACATTACATTGCACTTACCTTAAACCTTACATTTACTTTATATTACACCTTTCACATCTTCATTGTGACTTACACATATTTTCATTACGCCATACACTTACATTGTAACTTACATTTACAATACTTTACATTATACCTATATTACGCATTACGTTTACATTGCAGCTTACATTTACATTATTTTACATTATACTTACCTTACACCTTACATTAAATTACCTTACACCTCACTTCTTCATGGTGACTTACACATATTTTCATTACGCCAAACATTTACATTGCAACTTACCTTGCACCTTTATTACGCCAAATATTTACATTTCAGCTTACATTTATATTAAGGGGAGCGGTGACCTATTGGTTAAGGTGTCTGCCTCTCAACCCAGAGATCATTGGTTCGAGCCTTACTCGGGTCACGACCATGTTTCTTCATATGACACCAGTACTGGTTGGTTCCAGGAAGCGGACTCGAAAGTGATTTATATAAGTTGCAAGAACTTGTTCCGCAACAGATATATATTCGACAGGAGATATATACGGTGTAACAGATAGATATTTGCCGGGAGATATATATGGTGTAACAGATATGTATTCGCCGGGAGATATATATGGTGTAACAGATAGATATTTGCCGGGAGATATATATGGTGTAACAGATATGTATTCGCCGGGAGATATATATGGTGTAACAGATAGATATTTGCCGGGAGATATATATGGTGTAACAGATATGTATTCGCCGGGAGATATATACGGTGTAACAGATAGATATTTGCCGGGAGATATATATGGTGTAACAGATATGTATTCGCCGGGAGATATATATGGTGTAACAGATAGATATTTGCCGGGAGATATATTCGGTGTAATAGATATGTATTCGACGAGAGATATATACGGTGTAACAGATATGTATTCGCCGGGAGATATATATGGTGTAACAGATAGATATTTGCCGGGAGATATATATGGTGTAACAGATATGTATTCGCCGGGAGATATATATGGTGTAACAGATAGATATTTGCCGGGAGATATATATGGTGTAACAGATATGTATTCGCCGGGAGATATATACGGTGTAACAGATAGATATTTGCCGGGAGATATATATGGTGTAACAGATATGTATTCGCCGGGAGATATATATGGTGTAACAGATAGATATTTGCCGGGAGATATATTCGGTGTAACAGATATGTATTCGACGAGAGATATATACGGTGTAACAGATGTATATTCGGCGGAAGATATATACGATCTATCAGCTATATATTCGCCGGGAGCTGTATACATACGGTGTAAGAGAGTTTTATTATCCAGCAGTTAAACATTTGCAAGGGGTATATATACAGTGTTAAAGAGCTATTTCCACCGGGGCAGGCGCTATATACAGTGTAATTTTCTATATTCACCGTGGCTTTACAAGGTGTATAAAGCTGGTATTGTCATAGAGCCGAACCACGGGGAGGTAAACAAGAATCCTAGTGCCAGCTCATACGGATAAAAGTGAGTCTATTTATTTGAAATATGACTTCTTAAATAAACTATTTTACATTGTTTGAAATAAGAAATATTTACTTTTAATGCATTCAACGACCGTAGACCACCTTCCATCTGGCTGACACGTCATGCTTTTATGAGATGACAACCTGTAACCAGCGTCACAGTGGAAATTACTTATCGTCTCACCTTCAACATATACCTTTTGATTTTGGCCATAAGGCCTTGCTACATTATTAGGTAGATCACAAGTAGCTAAAAAAGAAGAACAAAAAGAAAAGAAAATATGATCAGTTTGATTTTCTTGGTATTAGCAAAATGATCAATTGAATTATATTCATGTAGAAAGTGCATAAAGACTGGAAATTTCAAGCAATATTGCATCTGCATTTAAACTTATTTTTAAAATGTACATTACATTACACTGAATGTTTTTGTTCCACCTAAAATCTACATTATATCTTTCATCTGCACTGAACTGTATAACTGAATTATACCTTACATTTACATTTTATTTTCCATCTAAATTACATTTGATTTTTACATTTATATAAAAGTTCATATTATGTTCATATGTACATTACATCACGCATTGGCATTAACCCTCAAATCTTAATTATGACCATTTGCACATTAATTACACCTTACATCTTATTACATTTCACATTTACATCACATTATACTTACCTTACACCTTACATTTACTTTATTTTACACCTCTCACATCTTCGTGGTGACTTAAACATATTTTCATTACGCCATACATTTACATTGCAACTTACATTACACTTATATTATGCATTATACGAGATCAATTTCGTATTTACATTTCAGCTTACATTTACATTAAGGGGAACGGTGGCCTAGTAGTTAAGGTGTCTGCCTCTCAACCAAGAGATCATGCTCGGGTCACGACCATGTTTATTCATATGACACCAGTACTGGTTGGTTCCAGGAAGCGGACTCGAAAGTGATTAATATAAGTTGTAAGAACTTGTTCCGCAGTCAAGCTTAAATAAATATATTGAAACCATTTACACTATTTTACATTTCACCCACATTACGCCTTAAATTTACGTTACAATACACCCCCATTGCGACTTACACATATTTTCATAACGCCATACATTTACATTGCACTTTACATCTACATTACTTAACATTACACCTCTATTACACCTTACATTTATATTACAAAATTACTTACACGGTACTTCATTACGCTTTACATTGCAACTTTCATTTTCATCACATTACACCTGTATTAGGATTTACATTTACACTGCAACTTACATTTTATGTTAAGTACACCCGATATCTACATAACTATTTACATGTACATTACACCACTTATTTGCAGTACACCCAACATATTAATGTTAATGCAACTT